>NW_027139243.1:300000-538634 GCF_035084215.1 Heptranchias perlo | reverse complement strand
GGTATAAATTATTAGACCGGGCCCAGAGATGATAATAGTATTGACATGGGATCCTGAGGCGATGCTAATATTTACAGGGGATCCCCTGTAAATATTGGTACCGTCTCTGGATCCCCTGTAAATATTAGTAGGTTTTCTGGATCAACTTTAAATATTAGCACCATCTCTGTATCCCCTGTAACTATTGGTATGATCTCTCGTAGCCATTCTAAATAGCAGCACCGTTCCTGCATCCTCTGAATATTATCACCCTCTCTGCACCCCCTGTATATTATCACCGTCTCTGCATTCTCTGTATATTATCACCGTCTCTGCATCCTTTGTATATGATCACCGTCTATGCATCCTCCATATATTATCACCGTCTCTGCATCCTCTGTATATTATCAACGTCTCTGAATCCTCTGTATATTATCACCGTCTCTGCATCCTCCTTATATTATCACCGTCTCTGCATCCTCTGTATATTATCACCATCTCTGCATCCCCTGTATATTTTTACCTTGCCTCGAACCCTGACGAATACTGACACAGCCCAAGCACTCTGTAAAACAGATGCACGCTCAGGGACCCTGGAATAAAGCCTCCCTTTCAAGGCCCATTGTGAATTAAATCTCACACACACGAATCCCGGTAAATATATCTCCCTCTTCTGTTCCCCGTCAATTTATCTGGCATCTCGCGTGCCCCCCTTTAATTTTTGAGCTGGATATAGAGACTTACCATCAAATCGACCTGCAGAGAGTGTGGGAAAGGGAACGGGAAGAACAGAAATACAGTCAAACATGGTTTATAGAATTAATAGCTGAATATAACGACTTACCTGGAACACCAACAGCAGCGAGTGTGGGACAGGGAACGACAAGAAGATTAATACAGAGAAACATGCTTTATTGGATTAATTGCTGTATATAGAGACTTCTCTGAGACTCCAACAGCAGCGAGGAGGGGATAGTAAATTAATTGAGAACCAAAGAGCACATAATATATCCGATCGTCTAATGGCAGTGAATCATAATATATGGACACATATTGGAAACTCCAGAATGGGCTGTTCCAATCTATTGCTCTCAGATCTATTCTTTCCTTCTCTGTGGTGCCGATGAGCCCTGTTAATGCGGTAGGTGATGCTCTCATTTACACCACGGGATAACATGTTGAAAGTAGACGCTTATTTGCAGCAGAGGTAAACACTCAAGTGACACAACTATGTTCCATGGAGCCTGACATTAATTACAGTTACTGAAGAAACAAATTCAGTTAACAACTTTAAATCCAACAATTTTTGTATCACAACATATATTTAACCAAATATTACACAGATAGAAAGTGTATGATATTGGTAAATATTTGGAAGAACCGAAACTATGAGACCCGCAGTCCAACAGCACTGATGTGAACGGAGAGCAGCTTCATTTACAGATTGCAGATTATTTCTGAGTGAAATCCTTTAAATTCAGACAGTTTCTGCACACTTTTCAAGAGTCGTGTTTACATTCAGAGATGGAAACTGAACCATTCTACTGGTCAGTTTGGAAACCACACTGAGAATATTGGTGCAATATCCGAATACCCCGTCAGTATTGGCAAGTCTATGGATCCTCTTGTAAATATTGGGGCAGTCTCTTGGTTTACCTGTAAATATTGGCACAGTCTCTGGATCTACCTGTAAATAAGGGCACAGTCCTTGGATTCTACTATAAATATTCGCAGTCTATGGATTTCCTGCAAATATTCATACTGACGATGATGACGGCCCTGAATACTTTTCAAAATTTTGACCCGTTTCCATATTTCCTGACACGATCTGTGGATTGTCTATATGTGTACACTGTCTAGTAACGCTGTTAATAATGAACCACTCCCACAGACCCTGGTAAATACTGGCATGGTCTGGGTAATGTCCTTAGTATCCCTTTATGCATTGATTCACTCTCGCCGACCACTATAAATACTGACACAATTTGTGGATAGGCTGAATGTCTGCAGTCCTTAGGACATAAGAAATTGGAGCAACAGTACACCATATGGCGCCTCGAGCCCGCTCCACCATTCAATAAGATCATGGCTGATCTTCGACCTCAACTCCACTTTCCAGCCCAATCCACACATCCCTTGATTCCCCAAGAGTCCAAAAATCTATCGATCTCAGCCTTGAATATACTCACGACTGAGCATCCGCAGCCCTCTGGAGTAGAGAATTCCAAAAATTCACAAAACTCTGAGTGAAGAAATTCCTTCTCATCTCATTCTTAAATGGCTGTTCTCTTATCCTGAGATTATGCCCCATATTTCTAGACTCTCCAGCCCGGGGAAACAACCACTCATCATCAACCCTGTCAAGACCCCTCAGAATCTTCCATGTTTCAATGAGATCACCTCTCATTCTTCTAAACTCCATACAGTATGGGCCCATTCTATTCAATCACTCCTCTTCTGAGAACGAACCCTCTCATCCCAGGAATCAGTCTAGTGAACTTTCCTTGCACCGCCTCTAAGGCAAATATATGCTTCCTGAGATAAAAGACCAAAACTGTACACAGTACACCAGGTGTGATCTCACCAAAGCCCTGTACAACTGTAGTAAGACTTCCTTACTCCTTTATTCCAAACCCATTGCAATGAAGGCCAACATGCCATTTGTCTTCCTTATTACTTGCTGTACCTGCATGCTAACTTTTTGTGTTTCTTGTACGGAGACACGAAAATCTCTCTGAACACCAACGTTAAATAGGTTCTCTCCATTTAAAAAAAATATTGCTTTTCAATTCTTCCCAGCAAAGTGAATAACCTCACATTTCCCGACATTATACTCCATTTGCCTGCTTCTTGCCCACTCACTTAACCTGCCGATATCCCTTTGCAGACTTTTTGTGTCCTCCTCACAGTTCACTTTGCCACCTAGCTTTGAATCGTCAGCAAACTTGGATACATTGCGCTCAGTCCCTTCATCTAAGTCATGAATACAGATTGTAAGTAGCTGAGGCCCAAGCACCGATCCTTGCGGCACTCCACGAGTTGCAGCCTGCCAACCTGAAAATGACCTTTTTATTCCTACTCTCTGTTTTCTGTCCGTTAACCAATCTTCTATTGATGTTGATGTTTTACCCCCATCCCAAGAGCCCTTACCTTTCATAACAACCTTTTATGTTGAACCTTATCGAATGCCTTTTGAAAATTCAAAAATACCACATCCACCGGTTCCCCTTGATCTACCCTGCTAGTTACATCCTCAAAAAACTCTAATGAATTTGACAAACACTATTTTCCTTTGATAAAGCCAAGTTGACTTTGTCTAATCATTTATGATTTTCCAAGTGCCCTGTTACCACGTCCTTAATAATGGATTGCAGCATTTTCCAGATGACTGATGTCAGGCTAACTGGCCTGTAGCTCCCAGTTTTCCCTCTCCCTCCTTTCTTGAATAGCGGTAATATATTTGCTATCCTCTAATCTGCTGGGCCCTTGCCACATCATTGGACAGTGACCCACTCCCACAGACCCCTGTACACATTGGCAGAGTCTAGGGGAAGACTGAGTATCTGCAGTCCTTCATACCGCTGTAAATGTTGCCCGCAAAATCTGATACAGATTATTTTCACCCCAAATTCTAAAACAGTTCCCTCCCCACAGAATCAGACATCGACCCCTCCTCAGAAAATGAGACATAGTCCCTTTCCTCAAAATCAGACACAGTCCGCGCCCCCAAATTCTGACACTGTCCCCTCCCCCAAAATCTGATATAGCTCCGACGAAAACCTATCACAGTCACCTCTGCCCAAAATCTGTCAATGTCACCTTCAACCTAACTCTGACACTGCTCCTCCACCGCTCAAAATCTGACACAGTCCCCTCCACCAAAATCTGACACAGTCCCCTCCCCCAAAATCTGATACAGTCCCCATCACCAAAATCTGACGCAGTCCCCTCCACCAAAATCTGACACAGTCCCCTCCCCCAAAATCTGACACAGTCCCCTCCCCCAAAATCTGACACAGTCCCCTCCCCCAAAATCTGACACAGTCCCCTCCCCCAAAATCTGACGCAGTCCCCTCCACCAAAATCTGACACAGTTCCCTTGCCCTAAATCTGCCACAGTCATATTCCCCAAAAACTGACGAAGTCCCCTGCACAAAAATCTGACACAGTTCCGTCCCCTAAATCTGAAACAGCTCCCCATTCCCTCAAGATCTGTTAAACTCCACTCCCACCAAAACCTGACACAGTCCCCAACCCCAAAATCTGACACAGCTCCCCTTCCACTGGACCCCTTTGTAAATATTAGTACCGTCTATGCACCACCTGTAAATGTTAGTACAGACTCAGAATGACCTCTAAATATTAATACCTGCTTTGGACCCCCTGTAAATATTTATAGTCTCCGTATCCCCTGTAGATATTAGTGACGTCTCCGGATCCACTGTAAGCATTAGTAAAGTCACTGGATCTTCTGTAAATATTATTACTGCCCCTGGAACCCCAATAAATATTAGTACTGTCTCCAGATCCCCTGTTTAGATTTATACAATCTCTCGATCCCCTGTAATTATTAGTACCGTCACTGGATCCCATGTAAGTAATGGTACCAAAGGCTGAACGCCTGTAAATCTCTGGATCCCCTGTAAATGTTAGTACGGTCTCTGGAACCACTATAATTATTAGCAACGTCCATGGATCCCTCTGTAAATATCAGAACCGTCTGTGAATTCCCTGCAAATAGTAATACTTATCTGGGGTCCCTGTAAATATTAGTGCCATTTCTGGATCACCTGTTAACATTAGCACCGTCTCTGGATCCCCCTGCAAATATCAGTGCTGACTCGGGATGCATGGTAAATATTAGTACCGTCTCTGGAACCCCTGTAAACACTTGTACCGTCTCTGTAAACCCTGTAAATATTAGAACGATATATGGAACTCCGGAAAATATCAGAGCCGTCTCTGGATCCTGCAAAAAATTATCTCGTCCCTGGCTCTCCTATAAATACTAGGACTGACTCTGGATCCCCTGTAAACATCATTACATCTCTGGGTCCCTGTAAACATTATTACACTTTCTGCATTCCCTGTAAATATTAGTATGATCTCTACATCACCCGTATATATTTGGACTATATCTGGTTCCCCTATAAATATTGGTACTGTCCCTGGATCCCCTCTAAATATAAGTATTGTCTCTGGGATCCCTTTAAATATTTGAACCATCTCTGGACCGTCCAGCTATAAATAAAATTTCTGGATCCCATATAAATATTGGTGTGATCTCGGGATCCCCTGCAAATGTAAATATAATTTCTGTATTCCCTTTAAATATTTGACCCTCTGGACCCTGTAAATATTGTCACGATCTCCGGGTCCCTTAAAATATTAGTATCGTCTCAGGTTCCCCAATAAATATTAGTGCTATTCCTCGATGTCCTGTAAATATGAGTACAATCGCTGGATCCCCTGTAAATATTAGTACAATCTCTGAATCCCTTTTAAATATTACTTTCATCTCTGGATCCACTGTAAATATTATTACTCTCCGTGGATAACCTGTATATTGGTATGATCTCTGGATCCCCTTGTACATATTATTACTGCCTCAGGATCCCCTGTAAATTTACTTGCCATCCCTGGATCCTCTGTAGTAATTAACACCGCCTCTGGGAACTCTGCACATTTTAGTGGGAGGAGAAAGGTCAGGAGCGCAATAGTGATCGCGGATTCTATAGTTCGGGGAGCAGCCAGGCGATTTTGCAGCCACAGACGTAATTCCAGGATGTGTGTTGCCTTCCTTGTGCCGGGGTCAAAGATGTCACTGAGCGACTGCAGAACATTCTGGGGTGGGGGGTGGGCGGAGGGGAGGGTGAACAGCCAGAGGTCATGGGCCATGTCAGTACCAAAGATGTAGGTCGAAAGAGGGGTGAGGTCCAGCTGGCAGATTTTAAGGAGTTGGGAATGAGATTAAGAAGCATTACTTCAAAGGTAGTAATCTCCGGATTACTCCCAGTGCCACGCACTAGTGAGTCTATAAATAGGAGGATACAGTATATGAATACGTGGCTGGAGAGACGGTGCAGGAGGGAGAGCTTTAGATTGCTGGGCATTGGGGCCAGTTCTGTGGGAGGTGGGACCTTTACAGGCCGGACGGGTTGCACCTCAACGGAGCTGGGAACAATATCATCACGGGGAGGCTCGCTAGTGCTGTGGGTGGGTGGGGGGTGGGGGGTGGGTGGGTTTAACTAATTTGGCACGGCGATGGACACCAGGATGTGTTAATGGAAAGGAGAAACAAGGTGCACTAAGGATTGAAATAGAAAAATAGCAGTAAATGAAATAATAGTACAGTATGAGGTGGGATCAGACGATGGAAGGGTAAAAGAGAGTCTAAGGCTGGTTTAGAGTGAATGGTCGCTAAATTGGGTTGTGTCGCGCCCGTTGTTTCGGCGGGACATGGACTCTCCGACATCCAAGATGCGCCTTGGATGAGCGCGCAAGTTTGCTGCGTGACGTCTGCCAGATGCCATCTTGGTATAGGAGTTTGCATAGGCGCAGATAAGAAACCTGGGAATCATGTAAAGTAGGGAGAAAATGGCTTCAATCGGTCTGTAACGCTGATTTAAAGTAGTAGACACCATTTAGGGACTTAACGCTCAACTCAACGCACAGTCTTAACCCCGACCATCTGAAACGTGTATTAGAGCGCCTGGAGGACCCCCCCCCCTCCACCTCCCCCACCGGCGGTATTTAAAAGGACCATGCAGGATTTACAGATTAGTGACTGGATTATTTCCTCTGGCTGCCAAGACATTTGTAACCATTTTGGAGATCTCCTCGACTTCAATACGAGGACGCGGGAACATAGCATAACATTTAGAGCCAGGACGTGCAGGAGTGAAGTGAGGAAATGCTTCTACATGCAAAGGGTTGGAGACGTTTGGAAGGCTCTTCTACAGACGGAAGTTGATGCTAGCTCACTTGTGAATGTTCAATCTTAGATTGATAGATTTCTGTAAACCACGGGTATTAATGTATATACTGCTAAGGCGCGTCTATGGAGTTAGGTCACAGGTTCACCATGATCTCACTGAATTGGGGAACAGGCTCTAGGGGTTAAATGCCACTGCCAATTGCTGCGTCTTGATATGCGCAAGAAAGTGAGACGTGTCTGGGTGATTTGCCGATCACAATTGAATAGCTGCCAGTATGTGTGGCCTGTGAGTTGTGGGTGAGCGGCTTGAAACAGTGGTATTGTGTAATACCGGGAGGAAGCATCTGATTGGAAGAGTTGAGTACTGATGGAAAGAGTTTATTGGTATGGGGGGTTTAGTGCGTGGTGCAGTTGATAGGAGACGCCACTTGACAGTTGTCCTCCCTCACCTTGCCCACTCATGTCAAAGCATTGAACTTCTTCATGCAATGCATCCATGATAATGATGCTATGCGCCTGGCATTGAGTTCGTCCCCCGCTGCCTCGCACTGCCATTTGGGTATAGGTCTGGAGGCCTCTTGACTCCTCCCCACCACCCGCCAACATGGCAGATATAGGATGTCCCTCCTTCTGTCCACTTCTTGCACTCAAGGTCTCCAGTGCATCAGCAGAGAACCTTGGTGCATGCGCTCTCGCAGGCGTACCAACTCAGATCGGCAGATTGGTGAGGTCTGCTGTGTCGATTGGAGGATGTGGGATTTAGTAATGTGCAACCATTATTCAATGTTTTAACATAAATTAGCAGTGTGTAAACATAGAGATGGGATCTGCATCTATGTTTTACATGTGCGATCTCTGATGTCTTTTCAGAATCCATGCAGACAGTAGCCTGTTATTTTCAGCAATAACAGCTACAAGCTACATTTAAGAGATTTCCAAGAAATATCTTCCCCTGAAGAGATGGCGCTCCCTTTGGTGATGAAAAGTGCGAATTGCATTCACTCCACCTGCAAGGCCTGGAAAGGAACGCTGATTGCAGTAAAGTGCTCCTTTGGGAAGAGACTTGCGTCCTGCCTGCCCAGGGTCCGTAGAGCGTGGGGTGTCAGACCAGAACGGACTCTGAACCAATTTTACCCCCACAGTGTTTGCAGAAGCAGGGCCAGGTGGAGAGAGAATCAGAAACGATATGGGAGAAGATTAACTCTGCTCTGAGTAGATTTTCTGATCGTCTCATTATTCCAGGAATTTAACACTTGCAGTAAAGGGAGATTAAACCACATTCTTCAACTGCTCTCTGAATTTAGTCTGTGTCACGGCATAAATACATGTGTTTGTGGAGCAACTTAGGAGCTGGAGCATGAATCCCAGTTCTTGTACAATGTCAGGTGGAAATACAGTCCCATACCCCAAAAGCACCATCCGGCTCCATATCGAATTCACAGTAAACACTTCCCATAACAGAATAAAGTTCCCTGATGCAACAAACAATAAAATTATGGATTTCCTTCGGCTCGCCATCTCTCAGTTCTCTGGGACTCTCCCGACAGCTGTGAGCCCAGAACCTCCTGCGGGCTCTGCTGCCAATAAAATGTGTCTGAGGGTGGAAGCATTGAGCAGCAGATTCGGAGCGGAGCGACAGGCTCGGAGCGGAGCTACAGGCGGGAGCGGACCTAGGAGAGAGCGCGGGACTCAGAGACTACTAAAGGCCCAGGCTCGTGGGCCTACCCGCAATCGGAGCGGAGCTACAGGCGGGAGCGGACCTAGGAGAGAGCGCGGGACTCGGAGACTACTAAAGGACCAGGCTCGAGGGCCAACCCGCAGAGAGGCAATCGGTGAAAAAAAACAAGGATTGACGTCACAGGACAGCGGGTAGGTGATTGGCGAGTCGATAAAGGGAGCAGCGGAGGCCTGAGGTGAGCAATTAAACTCACCGACGTGAGTCTTTTTCCCCAGCGGGGAAGGAGCTTCGCGGGCTTTTTCAAAGGCAGGGGGCGGGGCTAATTCATTGGTACCCGTGTATAGGTGGAGCGGTTGCTGAACCAGAGACACGACACGAGTAGTGACTCCCACCCTCTCACCTCCTCTAACCTTTTGGGGGGCAGAGGGAATTTAAAGGGTCGGTTCGTTTTTATATTTTGTTTTCAGCGACTTAACTACTGGAACTAAGATAAATAAGAAGCAAAAAGTAATCCAAAGTGGGACGTCACCAAGGAAGAGGTAAGTGATTGGTTGGTGAGTATTTTCCTGCTGAATTTGTCGAAGGTTAGAGTTTGTGGATTCTCGGGTCTCTGTTGTGTCGTGGGGGACTGCTGTTCAGCAAGGGCCCTTGAGTATACCTTTTAATTGAAGTGAAATTGGTGGGATTCATTTAATTTGAATTAATTAGTTAAAGGGTAAGTCATGTCAGGACAGCCCAGCCTCGTGTTATGCTCTTCCTGCTCTATGTGGGAAATCAGGGACCCTTCCGGTGTCCCTGACGACCATGTGTGCGGGAAATGTATCCAGCTGCAGCTACTGACAAACCGCATTGCGACACTGTAGCTGCGGATGGATTCATTATGGAGCATTCGCGATGCTGAAAACGTCGTGGATAGCATGTTTAGTGAGATGGTCACACCGCAGATAAAGGTTGTACAGCCAGGAAGCAAGTGGGTGACCTCCAGGCAGAGTAAGAGGAGCAGGCAGGCAGTGCAGGGGTCCTCTGTGGCCGTACCCCTCTCAAACAAATATACCGCTTTGGATATTGTTGAGGGGGATGACTTATCAGGGGAAGGCAGCAGCAGCCAACTTCCTGGCACCAGGGGTAGCACTGCTGCACAGGCTGGGAGGAAAAAGAGTAGAAGAGCTATAGTGGTAGGGAATTCTATCGTAAGGGGAACAGACAGGCGTTTCTGTGGCCGTAAACGTGACTCCAGGATGGTTTGTTGCCTCCCTGGTGCCAGGGTCATGGATGTCACTGAGCGGCTTCAGGGCATTCTCAAGGGGGAGGGTGAGCAGGCAGAGGTCGTGGTCCACATTGGGACCAACGACATAGGTAGGAAGGGAGATGAGGTCCTGCATCAAGAATTTAGGGAGCAAGGTAGCAGATTAAAGAGCAGGACCTCAAAGGTTGTAATCTCTGTATTACTCCCAGTGGCACGGGCTAGTGAGTATAGAAATAGGAGGATAGAACAGATGAATGCGTGGCTGAAGAGTTGGTGCAGGAGGGAGGGTTTCAGTTTCCTGGATCACTGGGCCTGCTTCTGGGTAAGGTGGGACTTGTACAAGTCGGACGGGTTGCATCTGAACCAGAGCGGGACAAATATCCTTGCGGGGAGGTTTGCTAGCACTGTTGGGGGGGTGGGCGGGGTTCAAACTAACTTGGCAGGGGGATGGGATACAGAGTGGAGCCACAATAGGGGGTGATGTGCAGCCAAATATTGAGAAAAAAATAAGTCAGCTTGGAAGACAGGGCAAATATGTAAGAGCAAGGCTGGATGGCATCTATTTCTTGCGAATAAGGTGGATGAACTGAAGTTGTTGATAAACACATGGGAGTATGATATTGTTGCTGTCACAGAGACATGGTTGAGGGAGGGGCAAGACTGGCAGCTCAATATTCCGGGGTACAGAATCTTCAGGCGAGACAGAGGGGGAGGTATAAGATGAGGGGGGGGGGGTCGCAATATTAAATAAAGAATTAATTACTGCAATAAGGAGTTATGATATATTAGCAGGTTCCTCAAATGAGGCCATATGGGTGGAGCTTAAAAACAAAAAGGGGGCAAGCACTTTGATGGGAGTGTACGATAGACCCCCAAACAGTCAGGGGGAGATGGAGGAACAGATATGTAGGCAAATCTCAGAAAATTGTGCAAATAATAGGATAATAATAGTGGGGGATTTCAACTTCCCCAATATTAACTGGGATACTCAGAGTGTAAAAGGCTTAGAGGGTACAAAATTCTTAACGTGCATCCAGGAGAGCTTTTTGAGCCAGCATGTAGAAAGTCCTACAAGAGAGGGGGCGGTACTGGACCTAATTCTTGGGAATGTGGCCGGCCAAGTGGAAGAAGTGCTGGTTAGTTGAGCACTTTCGTGACAGTGACCATAATTCAGTGAGATTTAAGGTGGTCATGGAAAAGGACAGGGAGGGGCCGGAAATAAAGGTTCTAAATTGGGGGAAGGCCGATTTTAATAGGATAAGGAAGGATCTGGCCAAAATGGACTGGGATCAGCTGCTTGTAGGAAAATCCGCATCGGAGCAATGGGAGTCTTTCAGAAGGGAGATTGAGAACATACAATGGCAACATGTTCCCGTAAAGGTCAAGGGTGGTTCCAAGAACTCCAGTGATCCTTGGATGTCAGGGGATATACGAGAGTGGATTAGGAAATAAAGGAGGGCTTTTGGCAGATACAAAAGGCTAAGGACGGAGGAAGCCCTAGAGGAGTACAAAAAGTGCAGGGGCATACTTAAAATGGAAATTAGGAGATCAAGGAGGGGCCATGAAAAAACACTGGCGAGCAAAATAAAGGAAAATCCTAAGATGTTTTATAAGTATATTAAGGGTAAGAGGAATACGACAGGGGGACTGTGATATACTCGAACATATTAACATCGAGCGGGAGGAGGTATTGGCGGTTTTAGCAGGCCTAAAAATGGATAAATCCCCAGGCCCGGACGAAATGTATCCCAGGCTACTGTGTGAGGCAAAGGAGGTGATTGCGGGGGCTCTAACACATATATTCAGAACCTCTCTGGCCACAGGGGATGTGCCAGAGGACTGGAGAACCGCTAATGTACTACCATTATTCAAGAAGGGGAGTAGGGAAAAACCGGGGGACTACAGCCCAGTGAGCCTAACATCAGTGGTAGGAAAATTGTTGGAAAAAATTCTGAAGGACAAAATTAGTCTCCACTTGGAGAAGCAAGGATTAATCAGGGATATTCAACATGGCTTTGTCAAGGGAAGATCATGTCTGACTAATTTGATTGAATTTTTTGAGGGGGTGACTAGGCGTGTGGATGAGGGTAACGCAGTGGATGTGGTATACATGGATTTCAGTAAGGCCTTCGATAAAGTACCGCACAGGAGACTGGTCAAGAAGGTACGAGCCCATGGAGTACAGGGTGCCTTGGCACTTTGGATACAAAACTGGCTTATTGGCAGAAGGCAGAGGGTGATGGTCGAAGGTTGTTTTTGTGACTGGAAGCCTGTGGCCAGTGGGGTACCACAGGGATCTGTGCTGGGGCCCTTGCTGTTTGTGGTCTACATTAACGACTTGGATATGAATGTAAAAGGTATGATCAGTAAGTTCGCTGATGATACAAAAATTGGTAGGGTGGTAAATAGCGGGGAGGATAGCCTCAGTCTGCAGGACGATATAGATGGGTTGGTCAGATGGGCGGAACAGTGGCAAATGGAATTTAACCCGGAAAAGTGCGAGGTGATGCACTTTGGAGGGACTAACAAGGCAAGGGAATACGCAATAAATGGGAAGACCCGAGGCAAGACAGAGGGTCAGAGGGATCTTGGTGTGCAAGTTCACAGATCCTGAAGGCGGCGGAACAGGTAGATAAGGTGGTAAAGAAGGCATATGGGATACTTGCCTTTATTAGACGAAGCATAGAATATAAGAGCTACGAGGTTATGATGGAGCTGTATAAAACACTGGTTAGGCCACAGCTGGAGTACTGTGTGCAGTTCTGGTCGCCGCACGACAGTAAGGATGTGATCGCTTTGGAGAGGGTGCAGAGGATATTCACCAGGATGTTACCAGGGCTGGAGCGCTTCAGCTATGAAGAGAGACTGGGAAGATTGGGTTTGTTTTCCTTGGAGCAGAGGAGGCTGAGGGGGGACATGATTGAGGTGTACAAAATTATGAGGGGCACAGATAGGATGGATACTAAGGAGCTTTTCCCTTCGTTGAGGGTTCTATAACAAGGGGGCATAGATTCAAGGTAAAAGGCGGGAGGTTTAGAGGGGATTTGAGAAAGAACTTTTTCACCCAGAGGGTGGTTGGAGTCTGGAACTCACTGCCTGGGAGGGTTGTAGAGGCAGGAACCCTCACAACATTCAAGAAGCATTTGGATGAGCACTTGAAATGCCATAGCATACAAGGTTACGGACCAAATGCTGGAATATGCGATTAGATTAGACTGGGCTTGATGGCCGGCGCGGACACGATGGGCCGAAGGGCCTCTATCCGTGCTGAATAACTCTATTCAGAACGAATGGGACGTGCGGGTTGAGGATGTTCGATTGCTGCCCACACACGTGATTTTGAAACTCTGATTTTTGCCCCACAAAACCAGGGTTGATTGGAAAGTATATACCGATACCTGAACAGAAAGAACCCGAACATGTTCTTCAAACAGCCCAACACACTCACTGTTCCCAGAACCACAGCCGCCCTTCTCTCGGTGCAATATTTACTTTCCAGCTTCTCACAACAAATGGCCACAAAATGTCAAAGGTGAAAGAAACGGTGAACCAGACAGAGCAGTCTGTGGCCGCGAAAAGCAAGACGGCGTGGATATTACACACTGGGGTTGAGTCCAGGAACTGAAAATGAAGCTGATAAGCAATCGGAATCTACCTGAGTATCAGATCAGTGATAACGACCAGTAGATCTCCCACTGTCATGGCAACTAGGTACCGAGTGACACATTTAGAGAGAGCGCACTTTCGCCGAGAGATGATCATAATCGTCAATAGGTTAACTCTAAAGAAGGGAAGCAAACATGGAAATTATACATCAGGCTGGGATCCATTGAAAATATTAGAACAGTCTCTGGATCCCCTCTTAGCACTATTACTGTCTCTGGATCCCCTGTATTAGTATCGTCTCTGGACCGCAGTAATTATTAGTACTCCCTCTGGAATGGTACTCCCTAATCTGTGGCTCACCTGTAAATATTTATCCCGTCTCTGGGCCACCTGTAAATATTAGTACATCACTGCATCCCATGTAAATATTATCAGATCACTGGAGCCCCTATAAATATTGGTACCTTCTCTGGATCCCCTGTAAATATTAAGGTGATCTATGGATCCCCTGTAAACATTGTAATGATCTCTGGATCCTCTGTAAATATTAATATCGACCCTCGATTCCGTGAGTATTATTACCGTCTCTGGGCCCCCGTATATATTATTACCATATCCGGATCACCTTTAAATATTAGTAATGACTCTCGATCGCCACTAAATATTAGCACCTTCCCTGTATCCCCGAGAACTAATAGTACCTTCTCTGGTTCCCCCTAAATATTAGTACCTTCACTGGATCCCCTGTAAATATTACTACCTTCTCTGGATACCCTGTCAATACTCGTAATATCTCTGGATCCCCAGTAAATATTAGTACAGTTTCTGGAGCCCCTGGAGATATTAGCACTGTCTCTGAATTCCCTGTCATTACTAAGACTGTCTCTGGATAGCCAGTAATTATTGGCACCTTCTCTGGATCCCCAGCAAGTATTAGTGCATCCGTTGGAAATAAAAGTAACTCATGTGAATCCCCTGTAAATATTAGTACATTTTCCGGATCGCGTTTAAATTTTGTGTCGTCCTTGGAATGCATGTTAATATTAGTAACACCTCCGGATCCAGTGTAAATATTAATACCATATTTGAATCCCCTGTAAATATTAGTACCGCCTCTGGAAGCCTTATAAATATTCGTACTGTCTCTGGATCCCCAGTAAATATTAGCACGGTCTCAGGATACCCTATAAATATTAACACTGTCTCAGGATCTGCTGTAATCTTACTACTGCCTCAGGATCCACTATAAATATTAGGAAGGACTCAGGATTCCCTGTTAATATTAGTACCGACTCTGTATCAGTAAGTTATCTTGATCCCCTGAAGGGGAAGTATTGAACAAGAGTGACAGGGGGATTGGAACCTGAGCGCGGAGTCAGAAGAGAATGAAGTTGAGAGCAGCAAGAGAGGGGAAGACCCAGCTGAAATCTACAATACAAATAGTGCACACAGTTGTTCAAGAACAAGTGAAAGGGAAAAGCGTAGAGCAGCGGAAAGAAAGTGTACTTTAGGCACGACAGATAAAATAAAAACTAGAAGGCGTAAGGCGATTAACCCGGCATCAAAGCTGTGGCAGGGGGTTGGGAACCTGAGCAGGGAGACAGAGGAAAGGAGTAAAAGGTGAAGTGTTAAAAAAGGAAAAAGCAGGAACCAAGTGTCACAAAACATATTTGAAAGTTCTTTATCTGAATGCGCGTCGCTTTCAGAACAAAATGGACCAGGTAACAGCACAAATAACTATGTATGGGTATGATCATGTGGTCATTACAGAAACATGGCTGCAGGGTGACAACGAAAGGAATTAAATATGCCAGGGTATTTAAAAATCAGGAAGGACAGGCAGGAATGAAGGGGAGGTGGGGTGGCTATGTTAATAAAGCAAGGAATCAATGTAATACAGAGAAATGATATTGGGACAAAGGATCAGGATAATGAAACAGTATGGGTGGAGATAAGGAATAATAATAATATTTCCACTCTGCTGGAAGAAATATTAACCAGGAAATAGTCGGGGCATGTAATAAGTGAACAGCTATAATTATGGGGGATTTTAACTATCATATTAACTGGACATATCAAATTGGGCATGGCAGCCTTGAGGAAGAGTTTATTGAGTGTATCAGGGATGGATTTCTTGAGCAATATGTAACTGATCCTACAAGGGGGCAAGAAACATTGAACCTGGTCCTGTGTAATGAGCCAGGATTAGTTAATAATGTCCGAGTTCAGTATCCACTTGGAATGAGTGACCATAACATGGTTACATTCCATATCTAATTCGAAGGTGAGAAGGTTGTTTCTCAAACAAGCCTACTGAGCTTGAATAAAGGAGACTATGATGGTATGAGAGCGGAATTGATTGATTAAAGTGGACTGGGAAAATAGATTAAAGGGTAAGACGGTACATGAGCAGTGGTGTTGATTTAAGGAGTTATTTTACAAATTTCAAAAAATATATATTCCACTGAGGAAAAAAGGGTCGAAAAGAAATGACAGCCATCCGTGGCTAAGTAAAGAAATTAAGGATAGTATCCGACTTAAAACAAGGACATATAAGGTAGCTAAACTTAGTGGGTGGATAGAAGATTGGGAAGACTTGAAAATACAGCAAAAAGTAACGAAAGGATTGATTAAGAAAGGGAAGATAGATTATGAATATAAATTAGCAAAAAATATAAAAAAACAGATAGCAAGAGTTTCCATAGTTATATAAAAAGAAAAAGGGTGGCTAAGGTAAACGTAGGTCCCTTCGAGGATGAGACCGGGAAATTAATGGTGGGAAACATGGAGATGGCAAAAATGCTGAACAAATATTTTGTTTCAGTCTTTATGGTGGAGGACACTAAGAATATCCCAACACTGGACAAACAGGGGGCTCCAGTGGGGGGAGGAGCTAAATACGATTAAAATCACTAAGGAATTGGTACTCAGTAAATTAATGGGACTCACTGAGGATAAATCCCCTGGACCTGATGGCTTACATCTTCGGGTCTTGAGCGAAGTGGCAGTAGGGATTGTGGATGCTTTGGTAATAATTTTCCGAAATTCTCTGGACTCGGCAAAGGGCCCGACAGATTGGAAAACTGCTAATGTAATACCCATATTTCAAAAGGGTAGTCGACAGAAGGGTGGAAATTATAGACCAGTTCGCCTAACATCTGTGGTGGGTAAAATTTGGGAGTCTATTATTAAGGAGACAGTAGCGGAACATTTGGATAAACATAATTTAATCCGAAAGAATCAGCATGGCTTTACGAAGGGGAAGTCATGTCTGACAAATTTGCTTGAGTACTTTGAGGCCAAAAAGTACATGGTGGATCAAGGGGGGACCAGTGGACGTCGTGTATTTAGACTTCCAGAAGGCATTCGACAAGGTGCCACATAAAAGATTATTGCTCAAGATAAAGAATCACTGGATTGGGGGTAATATTCTGGCATGGGTGGAGGATTGGTTATCTAACAGGAAGCAGAGAGTTGGGATAAATGGTTCATTCTCGGACTGGCAACCAGTGGCCAGTGGTGCTCCGCAGGGGTCGGTGCTGGGGCACCAATTCTTTACAATCTATATTTATGATTTGGAGGAGGGGACCGAGTGTAACATATCAAAGTTTGCAGATGATACAAAGATGGGAGGGAAAGTAGAGAGTGAGGAGGACCTAAAAAACCTACAAGCGGATATCGACAGGCTGGGTGAGTGGGCGTAGATTTGGCAGATGCAATACAATATTGGAAAATGTGATGTTATGCACTTTGGCAATAAAAATCAGAGAGTGAGTTATTATCATAATGGCCAGAAACTTGAATGTGCTGCAGTACAAAGGGATCTGGGGGTCCTCGTGCAAGAAAATCAAAAAGTTAGTATGCAGGTGCAGCAGATGATCAAGAAGGCCAACGGAAAGTTGGCTTTTATTGCTCGGGGTACAGAATATAAAAACAGGGAGGTATTGCTGCAGTTATATAAGATATTGGTGAGTCTGCACCTGGAATACTGCTTACAGGTTTGGTGTACATACTTAAGAAAGTACATACTTGCTCTCGAGGCAGTACAAAGAAGATTCACTCGGTTAATCCCGGGGATGAGGGGGTGGACATATGAGGAGAGGTTGAGTAGATTGGGACTCTACTCATTGGAGTTCAGAAGGTTGAGAGGCGAACTTATTGAATCATATAAGATTGTGAAGGGGCTTGATCGGGTGGATCCGCTAAGGATATTCCAAAGGATGCCCCTAGAACCACGGGGCATAATCTTAGAATAATGGGCTGCTCTTTCAAAACTGAGATGAGGAGAAACTTCTTCACTCAGAGGGTAGTAGGTCTGTGGAATTTGCTGCCCGAGGAAGCGGTGGAAGCTACATCATTAAATAAATTTAAAACAGAAATAGACAGTTTCCGAGAAGTAAAGGGAATTAGTGGTTACTTGGAGCTGGCAGGAAATTGGATATGAATTTAGATTTGAGGTTAGGATCAGATCAGCCATGATCTTATTGAATGGCGGAGCAGGCTCGAGGGGCTGTTTGGCCTACTCCTGCTCCTATTTCTTATGTTCTTATGTTCTCAGATATTATCACGATCTCTCGATCCCTCTGTAAATTTTAGTACCATCTCTGGATCCCCTGTAAATATTAGTACTGTCCCTGGATCCTCTTTAAATATTAGTACTCTCTCTGGATCCCTGTAAATATTAGCACTGTCTCTGGATCACCCATAATTAATAAAATATTTTGTAAATATTATTATGACCTCTGGATCCCCTGTCAATATTGGGACGAACTCTGGATGACTTGTAAATATTAATATCATCCATGGATTCCCTGCCCTTTAAAGATTAGTAGCGACTCTGGGTCCCCTGTAAATGTTAGTACCGATTCTGGATCCACTGCAAATGTTAGTACCGACTCAGGATCCCCTGTAAATATTAGCACTGTCTCAGGATGCCCTGTAAATATTAGTAGTGTCTCTGGATCCCCTGTAAATATTAGTACCACCTCTGGATCCCCTGTGAATATTAGTACCGCCTTTGGATCCACCTGCAAATATTAGTACTATGTCTAGATCCGCTGAAAATATTATTGCCATCTCTGGATCCACCTGCAAATATTAGCAACTTCTCTTGATCCCCTGAAGATATTAGCACGATCTCTGGATCCTCTGTAAATATTAGTACCGTCTCTGGATCTCCTGTAAATATAAGAACCAATCTCCGAACACGTTGTAAATATTTGTATGATCTCGGGATCTCCCTGTAAAAATTAATATCGTCTGTCGATACCCTGTAAGAATTTGTACAGTTTCAGGATCTGTGTCAGTTCTGATCACCACATTGCAGGAAGTACATAATTGAACTAGAGAGAGTACAGAGGAGATTTACGAGGATGTTGCCAGGACTGGATAATTTTAGCTGTGAGGAAAGATTGGATTGGCTGGGGTTGTTCTCTTTGGAACAGGGGAGGCAGACATTTGATTTAATGGAGGTGTTCAAAATTATGAGGGTCTCCGATAGAGTGGCTAGGAGGACCTATTTCCCTTAGCAGAGAGGTCAATAACCAGGGGACATAGATTTAAAGTAATTAGTAGATGGATTAGAGGGTGGTGGGGGTCTGGAAATCACTGCCTGGAAGGGTGGTAGACGCAGAAACCCTCAACTCATTTAAAAAGTATTTGGATGTGCACCTGAAGTGCCGTGACCTACAGGGCTATGGACCAAGTGCCAGAAAGTGGGATTTGCTGGTTGGCTCATTTTCAGCTGCGCAGACACAATGGGCCGAATGGCCTCCTTCTGTGCCGTAAATTTTCTATCATTCAATGGATCACCTTTAAATATTATTACCGTCTCCTGATACACATGTAAATATTATTATGACCTCTGGATTCCCTTTCAATATTGGCACGAAATCTGGATCACCTGTAATTATTACTAACATCTCTGGATCCCTGGTAAATATTAGTATCATCCATGGATTCCCTGTAAATATTAGTACCGCCTCTGGATCCCCTGTAAATATTAGTACTGCCGCTGGATCCCCTGTCAATATTAGTACCACCTCTCGATCCCCTGTCAATATTAGTACCGCCTCTGGATACACTGTAAATATTAAACCCCCTCCAGGTCACCTCTATATGTAAGTGCCGTCTCTGGACCACCTCTAATATTAACATGAACTCTGGATCAAATGTAAATGATAGTATCATCTGTGGATCTAAATATTAGTTCAGTTTCTGGAACACCTTTAAATATTAGTACAGTCAACGGATCACCTGTAAATATTAGCAACTCCTCTGGATCCCCTGTAAATATTAGTACCTCGTCTGGATTCACTGTAAATATTAATACCGCCTCTGGATCCGCTGTAAATATTAGTACTGCATCTGGATCCCCTGTAATTATTAGTAAGGCCTCTGAATCCGCTGTTAATAATTGTACCGCCTCTGGATCCCCTGAAAATATCATTGCTGCCATTGGATCCATTGTGAATATTCTTACCACCACTGGTTCCCCTCTATATATTAGTGATGTATCTGAATCGCTGTAAATATTAGTGCTGCCACTGGATCCCCTGTCAATATTAGTACCACCTCTGGATCACCTGAAGGTATCAGTGCTGCCATTGGATCCCCTGTGAATATTCGTACCGCCACTGGTTCCCCTCTAAACATTAGTGATGTATCTGGATCCCTGTAAATATTAATAACCCTTCCGGATCTCCTCTATATATAAGTGCCGTCTCTGCATCACCTGTAATATTAACTTGAACTCTGGATCCAATGTAAATGCGAGTATCATCTGTGGATCCAAATATTATTTCAGTTTCTAGATCACCTGAAAATATTAGTACAGTCAATGGATACTTTGGATCACCTGTCAATAGTAGTATTGTCTGTTGATCCCCTTTAACTATTAATACTGTCACTGGAACCCCTGTAAAGATTTGCACAGTGCCTGGAACCGCTGTTATTATTAGTAACATCTTTGGATCCACTGTAAATAATAGAAAACTTTCTGGAACCCCTATAATTATTAGTATCACCTCTGGATCTCCTGTAAATATTAGCACCTTCTTTAGATCCACTGAAAGTATAAGTACCTTTCTGGATCCACTGTTAATATTAGTACCATCTCTGCACGCCCTGTAAATATTATTAGAGTTTCAGGATTACCCGCCAAATATTAATACCATCTCTGGAGGCTGTGCACATATCAGCACAAACCCCGGATCCCCTGTAAATACGAGTGTCATCTCTGGATCACATGTAAATATTGGTGCTATCTCAGGATCCCCTGTAAAGTTTAATACCGATTCAGGATCCCCTGTAAATATTAGTATTGTCTCTGGATCCCCTTTGAATGTTAGTACGGTCTCTGGATACCCTGTAAATATTAGTATGGTCTCTGGATCCCCTGTAAATATTTGTGGGATCTCAGGATCCCCTGTAAATATTAGTGCGATCAATAGATCCCCTTTAAATATTAGTGCGATCTCTGGATCTCCTGTAAATATTAGTAACTCCTCTGGATCCCCTGTAAATTTTAGTACCGTCTCGGGATCCCCAGTGAATATTTGTGTCTTCTCTGCATCCACTGTAAATAATAGTACCGTCTCTGGATCCCCTGTAAATATTTGTAACATCTCTGGATCCACTGTAAATATTAGAACCGTCTCTGGATCCGCTGCAAATATAAATGCCTTCCCTGGATCCCCTGTAAATATTAGGACTGCGTCTGGATCCACTGTAAATATTTGTACCATCTCTGAATCTCCTGTAAATATTAGCACCTTCTTACATCCACTGAAAGTATACGCACCTTATCTGGATCCATTGTAAATGTAAGTGCCATATCTGGATCCACTGTAAATATTAGTAGTTTCTCTGCACTCCCTGTAAATATTATTAGAGTTTCAGGATTACCCGCCAAATATTAATACAATCTCTGGATGCTGTGCAATTATTAGCACAAACCCCGGATCCACTGTAAATAGTAGTGTTATCTCTGGATCAAATATAAATGTTGGTGCGATCTCAGGATCCCCTGTAATTTTAATACCGATTCAGGATCTGCTATAAATATTAGTATGGTCTCTGGATCCCCTTTAAATATTAGTACGATCTCTGGATCCCCTTTAAATATTAGTACGCTCTCTGGATCCCCTACAAATATTAGTGCGATCTCAGGATCCCCTGTAAATATCCGTACGATCTCTGGATACCCTGTGAATATTAGTGCGATCTCAGGATCCCCTGTAAATATTAGTACCACCTCTGGATCCCCTGTAAATATTAGCACCGTCTCGGAATCCCCTGTGAATATTTTTGCCTTCTCTGCATCCACTGTAAATAACAGTACCGTCTCCGGATCCCCTGTAAATATGTGTAACATCTCTGGATCCCCTGTAAATATTAAAACCGTTTCTGGATCCCCTGTAAATATAAGTGCCTTCTCTGGATCCTCTGTAAATATTAGTACAATCTCTGGATTCCCTGTAAATATTAGCACCTTCTCTGGATCCCTTGCAATTACAATTACCATCTCTGGATCCCATATCAGTATTGATACCATCCCTCGATCCCTATGTAAATATTAATTCGGTCTCTGGTTGCCCGGTAACCCTACCCCGAACCCTAACTTGGGTACTTAATTGGCTAAGCGATCGGAGGCATTCAGCAGTGGTGAACGAATGCATTTCCGACTGAAGCGAAGTATACAGTGGGGTCCCCCAGGGGTCGGTATGAGGGCCATCGCTTCTCTTGTTGAATATAAATGACCTGGGTTTGGGTAGAGGGAGTACAATTTCGAAGTTTGCAGATGATACAAAACTTGGCAACATAGTAAGTAGTGAGGAGGATAGCAGCAGACTTCAGGAGGACTGAGACAGACTGGTGAAATGGGCAGACACATGGCAGATGCAATTTAATGCGGATAAGTGTGAAGTGATGCAATTTGGGCGGAACAACAAGGAGAGGCAGTATAATCTAAATGGTACTATTTTGAGGGGGCTGCAAGACCAGAGGGGCCTCGGGTGTATATTCACAAATCACTGAAGGTGGCAGGGCAAGTCGATAAGGTGGTTAAGAAGGCGTATGGGCTAATTGGCTTTGTAAATAGGGGCATTGAATGGAAAGGCAGTCATACTAAACCATTTCAAAACACCGCTTAGGCCTCAGCTGGAGTTTTGTGTACAATTCTGGGCACCACACTTTAAGAAGGACGTCAAGACCATAGAGAGGGTGCAGAAGAGATTTACGAGAATGGTACCAGGGATGAGGGACTTCAGTTATGTGGAGAGATTGGAAAAGCTAAGATTGTTCTCAGAGAAGAGTAGTTTAAGGGGATTCCTGATAGGTGTGTTCAAAATTATGGGGGGTTTTGATCGAGCAAGTAGGGAGAAACTGTTTCCCCTGGCAAGTGGATCGGTAACCAGACGTCATAGATTAAAAATAATTGGGAAAAGAACGAGATGGGAAATGAGGAGTGATTTTTTCATAAAGGGGGTTTTTAAGATCTGGAACGCACTCCCTGAAAGGGTGGTGGAAGCACATTCCATAGGAAATTTGAAATGGCAATTGGACATGTACTTGAAGAGGATTAATTTGCAGGTGTATGGCGAAAAATCTGGGGTGTGGGATTAAATTGGACAGCTCTTTCAAAAATCTGGCACGGGCACGATGGGCTGATTGGCCTCCTCATGTACTGTAGGATCCTATGAAAGAAACCAATCAAGTTAGTCAAACACAATTTGCCTTTTACAAATTCATACTGACTTTCATTTATTGATCCATATTTTTCCAAGTGCCAATAAATTTTGTCCTGGATTATTGTCTCTAAAAGTTTCCCAGTCACCGATGTCAGGATAACTGGGCCTGTAATTGCCAATTGTATCCCTCTCCCCTTTTTTGAACAGGGGTGTAACATTTGCAATGATCCAGTCCTCCGGCACCGTCCCCATATCTAAGGAGGATTGGAAGATTGTGGCCAGAGCCTCTGCAATTTCCACCGTCACTTCCCCAGTAACCTTCGATGCATCCCATCTGGACCGGGAGACTTTTCCACTTTGAGCGGTACCAATCTTATATGCGTCTCCTCTTTATCTATTTTTATCGTATCCAATTTCTCTACTACCACCTCCTTTACTGTGGCTTTGGCAACATCCTCTTCTCTCGTGAAGGCCGATGTGAAGTATTCATTCAGTACCTCAGCCATACCCTCTGCCTCCACAAGAAGATCTCCTTTTTGGTCCTAATCGGTCCCACCCTTCATTTGACGAGCCTTTTAATATTTATATGTTTCTAAAAGACCTTTGGTTTCCCTTTTATGTTACCTGCTAATCTATTCTAATGAACTCACTTTGCCCCTCTCAATCTTTTCGATCTCCTCTGTACTTTTTATATTCAGCCTGGTTCTCCACTGAATTATGAAACTGACATCTATCATAAGCCTCCTTATTCTGTTTCATTTTAATCTCCATATCTTTAGTCGTCCAGGGAGTTATAGCTTTGAATGCCCTTCCTTTCCCACTCGTGGGAATGGAACCACTCTGTCCCCGAACTATCTCCGCTTTGAAGGCCTCTCATTACTCATTTAATGTTTTGCCTGCCGATTTTTGATTCCAATCCACCTGGGCCAGATCCATTTTCAATTCAGTGAAACTTGCCCTTTTCCAGTTAAGTATTTTCACATTTGATTGCTCCTGGTCCTTTTCCATAACAATTCTAAACTTAATGATATCGTGATCATTGTTTCTCAAATGCTTCCACATTGGAACATGGTACACCTGCCTCACATCATTCCCCAGAAATAGATCCAGCACTGCTTCATTCCTCATTGGGCTGGAAACATACTGTTCCAGAAAGTTCTCTTGAACACACTTCAGAAATTCATCCCCCTCTTAGCCCTTTACAGTTTTACTGTCCCAGTCTCTACTGGAATAATTGAAGTCCCCATTATCACTACACTATAGTTCGTGCATCTTTCTGTAATGTGCCTGCTAGTTTACTCCTCGATCTTCTTTCTACTATTTGGTGACCTACAGTATTCACCAGTAGTGTAATAGCTCCTCTATTGATCCTTAATTCTAACCAAATAGATTCTGTATTTGATCCCTCAACTATATCATCCATTTATTGTGCTGTAACAGTATCTTTGATCAATACTGCCACCACATCCTCGTTTTCCTTCACTGTCATTCCTGAGTACCATGTAGCCAGGAATATTAAGTGCCCAATCTTCACCTTCTTTGAGCAAGGTCTCTGTTATTGTTACTATGTCATTGTACCAGGCAGCGACTTGCGCCACCAACTTTATTTACCACGCTCCATGCGCAACGCACATGCACTCCAAACCCATCTCAGACTGCCTAGCATTTTCCCCCTGTCCGATCCCTCCTATTTATGAACGATTCTTTATTCCAATGCTGTTTATCTCTCCCAGTCCTCTGTGCATCTTGTTTCTCCAATCCGAATATTTCATCCTGGTGCCCATCCCCCTGCCGAATTAGTTTAAACCCTCCCCTACAGCACGAGTGAACCTCCCCGCAAGGACATTGGTCCCAGCTCTGTTGAGGTGCAACCTATCCGACCTGTAGTGGTCCCTCCTGCTCCAGAACTGGTCCCAATGCCCCAGGAATCTGAAGCCCTCCCTCCTGCACCGTTACTCCAGCCACGCGTTAACCTGTCTTATCCAATTATTACTTAACTCACTAGCGCATGGCACTGGGGGTAATCCAGAGATTGTCACCTGAGAATTCTAACTCGCTAACTTCCTCCCTCGCTCCTGGAACTCTGTCTGTAGGACCGCAAGCATTTTCCTTCCTATATCATTGGTTTCCACATGGACCATGACTTCCGGCTGTTGCCTTTTTCCCCTCCCCCCAACTCAAAATTATCTGCACCCTCTCGATGATGTCCTTTATTCTGGCACCAGTGAAGCAACACACCATGTAGGACTCATGTCGGCAGTGAAGTAATATATTTTGGTAAGAAGAATGCAGAGAGGCAATATGAACTAAATTTTACAATTTTAAAAGGGGTTCCAAGACCGAGAGGGTATAATTTCAAAGTTTGCAGATGACACATAACTTGGAAATATAGTAAACCATGTGGAGGAAAGCAACAGCGTTTAGGAGGTCAGAGTCATACTGGTGAAATGGACATGGAAGATGAAATTTAACGCAGATAATTGTGTAATGATACATTTTGGTATGAAGAATCAGGAGAGGCAATTTGAACTAAAAGATACAATTTTAAAGGGAGTGCAGGAACAACGAGACCTGGTGGTGTATGTACACAAATCTTTTGAAGTTGAAACGGCTGTTAAAAAAGCATACGGTTCATGGGCTTTATTAATAGAGGCATTGAGTACAAAACCAAGGAGGTAATGCCGTACATTTATAAAATGCTGGAGTATTGTGTTCAATTCTGAGCACAACACTTTAGTAAGAATGTCAAGGCCTTGCACAGCGTGCAGAAGAGATTTACTCGAATGGTACCAGGAATGAGGGACTTCAGTTATGTGGCGAGACTGGAGAATCTGGGGATGTTCTCCTTAGAACAGACATGGATGCGAGGAGAGTTGATAGGGGTATTCGAAATCATGAAGGGTCTGGACAGAGTAGACAGAGAGAAACTGTTCCCATTGACGGAAGGGTCAAGAACCAGAGGACATAAATTTAAGGTGATTGGCAAAAGAACCAAAGGTGACATGAGGAAAAACTTTTCCACACAGGAGTGGTTAGAATACGGAATACACAACCCGAGAGGATGGTGGAGGCAGATTCAATCATGGCCTTCAAAAAAGAACTGGATAAGTACTTGAAAGGGGAAAAAATGGAGGTCCACGGGGATAGGACAGGGAGTGTGACTAGTTTTTTTGCTCTTGCATGGAACCGGCACGGACTCGATGGGCCGAATGGCTTCCGTCCGTGCTGCAACCTTTCGATGACTCTATGAAAGATCAGCGGAAGGGGACTAATTGGATAGCTCTTTCAAAAAGCCGGCACAGGCAAGATGGGTCGAACGGCCTCCAGTGCTGTAAGAGTCCATGATAACACTTGACCCCTTGACGGAATCTTGCCATATAAACTGCTCAACTTTCTATGCTTGCTCTTGCTGGATAACTGACTGCAGCTAATGAATCTCTTCTGAATTTCTTCAGGTTGAGCCGACCCTCCAGTTTCAGTATCGACTCACGATATGAAAACACAGCTGGAAGTAAGCGGTCGGCTCCATGGAATCAGCTGATTGATGAGAGATTAACACCCCAGAAATACGGCATGGCTTGTGGTGATGGACTCGAATTTTTGGAGCAAAACCAGACGGAGACGGGACTGCTGGCCAAGTTAAAGTTTATTGGAACGCTTTGTGCACAAAGGGAGAGTGGTAGGATTCCCCCAGCTCGCACTTAACTCTCAAAGGAACATCAGCACAACAAGCATGTTTGCACCTTTCAATTAGCAACAACCACCTGCTGTGAAAGGTGAGGGTACATGTTTACGTAACTACAGTGGGTTTCATTGAGTGGTATAATCTGACACTCATTTGTCAGGGGCTACCTTGCGTCGTCCCATGTAATTAAACATCTCACATTCCTGAGGAGGACCATTAACAGTAAACACATAAGTCCCAGACATTGAGATTGCACGGGGGTCTTCACAAAGTCCTGATCAGCTCATCCCTTACTCCCTTTTGTGCTGGGGTGACCTTGGAGATATCCACCGCTCCTCCCTTAATCATCCGAAATAAGCTGGTTAGGATAAACAATGTCAGCCTCCGCCTTGGGTAAACATTCCTTAACTTGTTCTGGAGATAAGCGAGGTGCTGGCCATAAATCCAACAAACCTGCCTTTGTCAGCTTTTACAGTGTGAGTTACGAACTGCTACCATAATGGTCAAGTATCCCATCACGCTTTGCTGCTACCTAAATGCTACAGGTGCGATTTAACTACTTTTGTATGTGAGGATAGGAGTGGCTAATTATTCTTTTACATAAATATTTATATATATATCTATCAGTTTAGGTGAGGTGAGGCTGGAAGTTTTGGATTTCTGTTCACAAGCCTATTTTTCCAGTCCAACAGTGGATTTCCGATCCACTCATCTGCAGTGATGGCAAACCGATCATTTATTTTTGAATGATATTTTGAGAGCTCTGAGATGAAGTGGTGGTGTTTGGGAGCCTGTCGTTTTGTTTGTTGTGACCCAATGATTTTGTTAATCATGGCACTACCAACATCAGAGACTGACGTGTAACCCTGGATATGATCTTTCTCCAAACACTGCCACATTAGGATCTGGTACCGCTCGGTATGGTACTGAACACATCAACGAAGATTTGATTCCGGCTCAGCAGTGAGTCAGCCCTGCTTAGCCAGGTCGCGCTTCTGCTAATGATTCATTGATTGGTGTTGGGCAGTCCCTGTCTGTTGAGGACAGACTTAGGCTCACTGTCACATTCCCCAATCTCCCACTGATGTCCATCATGTGGCCCCACTCACAGTATCAGAATAGTTGCAGCACAGGAGGAGGGCATTCGGCACATCATGACTGTGCCGGCTCTTTGATAGAGCTATCGAATCAGTCCCATTCCGCTGCTCTTTCCCCGTAACCCTGTAGTTATTTCCCTTCCCGTATTTATCCAATTCCCCTTTGAACGTTATTATTGAATGTGCTTCCACCGCCCTTTCAAGCAGCGCATTCCAGATCATTACTACTCTGCGTAAAAAAATGTTTTCTCATTTCGCCTCTGATTCTTTTGCCGATCACCTGAAATCTGTGTCTTCTGGTTACGGACCCTTCTGCCACTGGAAACAGTTTCTCCTTATTTACTCTGTCCAAACCGTTCATGATTTTGAACAGCTCCATCAAATCTCCCCTTAACCTTCTCTAGTCTAAGGAGAACAACCCCAGCTTCACCACTCTCTCCACATAACTGAAGTCCCTCATCCCTGAGACCATTCGAGTAAATCTCTTCTGCGGCCTAAGGTCTCTCTGAAGGCTTAGACATCCTTCCTAAAGTGTGGTGCCGAGAACTAGACACAATTCTAACCTGTGTTTTATAAAGTTTTAGCATAACATCCTTGCTTTTGTACTCTATGCCTCTGTTAATAAAGCCCAGGGTCATTTTTTTTAACAGCCTTCTCAAATTGTCCTGCCACCTTCAAAGTTCTGTGTGTGTGCACCCCCAGGTCTGTCGGTTCCTGCACCCCCTTTTAAATTGTGCCATTTAGTTTATGTTTCATTTCCTCGTTCTTCGTACCAAAATGTATCAATTCACACGCCTCTGCGTTAAATTTCACCAGTCTGCCTCTGTCCTCCTAAAAACATACGAAATATGAGCAGGAGTAGGCCATGTTGGCCCCTCGAGCCGACTCCGCCATTGAATAAGATAATGGCTGATCTTCAACGTCAACTCCACTTTCCCGCCCGATCACAATATCTCTCGATTCCCCTAGACACCATACATTTTTCCATCTCAGCCTTGAATATACTCAACGACGGAGCATCCACAGCCCTCTGGGGAAAAAATTTGAAAAAGTTCACAACCCTCTGAGTGAAGAAATTCCTCCTTATCTCAGTCCTAAGTGGCCAACCTCTTATCCTGAGACTTCGCCCCCTGGTTGTGGACTCTCCAGCCAGGGGAAACATCCTCTCAGCATTAACCCTGTCAAGCCACTTGAGAATCTTTTATATTTCAATGAAATATTCTATCATTCTTCTAAAATCCAGAAAGCATAGGTCCATTCTAATTATTCTCTCCTCATAGGACAACCCTCTCATCCCAGCAATGAATCTGGTGAACATCCGTTGTACCACCTCGAAGGCAAGTATACACTTCCTTAGATCTGAAGACCAAAACTGTACACAGTACTCCAGAAGATGTCTTAACAAAGCCCTGTACAATTGTAGCAAAACTTCCTTACTCTTGTACTTCAACCCCCTTGCAATAAAGGCCAACATGCCATGTGCCTTCCTAATTGCTTGCTGTACCTGCATACTAACTTTCTGTGTTTCTTGTACGAGGACGCCTAAATCACTCTGAACGCCAACATTTACGAGTTTCTCACCATTTAATAAAATATTATGTTTTTCTATTCTTCCTACAAAGTGAAAAACCTCACATTTCCCCAAATTACACTCCATCTGACAGCTTCTTGCGAACTACTTAACCTGTCGATATCCTTTTGCAGACTCTTTATGTCCTCCTCACTGCTTACTTTCCCATTTAGTTTTGTATAGTCAGCAAACTTGGATACATTATACTCGGTCCATTCATCTAAATCATCAATATAGATTATAAATAGCTGAGGCCCAAGCAACAATCACTGCGGCACCCCACCAGTTGCAGCCTGCCAACCTGAAAATTATCAGTTCTCCGTCCGTTAACCAATCCTCTTTCCATGCTAATATTACCCTCATTCCCATGAGCACTTATTATGTATTACAACCTTTTATGTGGTACCTTATTAAATGCCATTACACTGTTACTTTATCAAATAACTCAATCAAGTTAGGCAAACACGATTTGCCTTTGATAAATCCGTGCTTACTTTCATTTATTAGTCCATACTTTTCCAAGTGCCAATTCATTTTGTCCTGGATTATTGTGTCGAAAGGTTTCCCCACCACTGTCGTCAGACTGACTGGCCTGTAATTGCCGGTTTATCCCTCTCCCCTTTTTTGAACAGGGGTGTAAAATTTGCAATCTCCAGTCCTCTGGCACGATCCATATATCTAAGGAGGATTGGAAGATTGTGGCCAGTGCCTCTGCAATTTCCACCCTCACTTCCCTCAGTAACCAATGATGCATCCCATCAGAGCCGGGTGACTTTTTTACTTTGAGTACTGCCAATCATTTAAGGACCTCTTTATCTATTTTAATCCTATCCAATATGGCAACTACATCCTCCTTAATTGCTACAACGACAGCATGCTCTTCTCTGTTGAAGACTGATGTGAAGGATTCATTTAGTAGCTCAGCCTTGCCCTCTGCTTCCAAAAGAGGATCTCCTTTTTTTCCCTAACCCTTTGACTGCCCTTTTTATGATTTTTGGGTTCCCTTTTATTTTGGCCGCTAATCTATTCTCAAACTCTTTCAGTTTTTTTGCCCCTGGTATTCCCATTTTTAGATCTCCTCTTTACTTTCTATATTCAGTCTGTTCTCTATTGAATTATGAACCTTAAAAGTCTCCTTTTTCTGTTTCATTTTAATCTCTATATATTTAGTCATCCAGGGAGCTAGATATTTGGATGCCATTCCTTACCCATTTTGTAGAGATGCGACGACTCTGTACCCGGACCATCTCCTCCTTGAAGGCATCCCATTGTTCAATTATGGTTTTGTCCACCAATTATTGGTTCCAATCCACCTGGATAGGATCCATTTTTAACTCGCTGAAATTTGCCCTCCTCCAGTAAAGCATTTTCAAATTTGATTGTTCCTTGTCCTTTTCCGTAACTATTCTAAGCATAATGATATTGTGATCACTGTTCCGCTATTGCTCCCCCAATGAAACATGCTCTACCTGCCCACTTCATTCCTCCAGAATTAGATCCAGCACTGTTTCCTTCCTGGTTGGGCTGGAAACGCACTGTTCCAGAAAGTTCTCTTGAACACATTTCAGGAATTCCTCTCCCTATTTGCCCTTTACACTGTTAGAGTCCCAGTTTATTTTGGGATAATTAAAGTTCCCCATTATCACCACTCTATAATTCTTGCATCTTTCTGTAATCTGCCTGCAAATTTACTCCTCTATCTCCTTCCCACTATTCGTTGGCCTATAGTATCACCCAGTAGTGTAATAGCTCCTCTATTGTTCCTTAATTCTAACCAATTAGATTCTCACTTTGACTCCTCAACTACATCATCCCTCTCCAGTGCTATAATAGTTTATTTGATCAATACTGCCACCTCCCTCCCTCCTTTCTTTCCTTCCCTATCTTTCCTCAACACCTTGTATCCAGGAATATTAAGTACCAGTCCTCCCCGTCTTTGAGCCAGGTCTCTGTTATTGCCTCTATAACATAATCCCATGTGGAGACTTGAGCCTGCAGCTCACCAACCTTATTTACCACGCAACGTGCATTTACACACATGCACTCCAATCTCATCTTAGACTGCCTCGCATTTCCCCCATGTCTGATCCCTCTGATGTCTGAACTATTCTTTACACCAGTGCTGCTTGTCCCTCCCAGTCCTCTGTGCACCTTGTTTCTCCTCGCGAATGTTTCATCCTGGTGCCCACCCTCCGCAAAATTAGTTTAAACCTTCGCACACAGCACGAATGAAGCTCCCCGTAAGGACATTGGCCCCAGCTCTGTTGAGGTGCAACCCGCCCGTCTTGAAAAGATCCTGAACATAAGAAATACGAGCAGGAGTAGGCCATACAGCCCCTTGAGCCTGCTCCGTCATTCAATTAGATTATGGCTGATCTTCGACCTCAACTCCACTTTACCGCCCTATCCCCATATCCCTTGATTCCCCGAGAGTCCAAAAATCTATCGACCTCAGTCTTGAATATACGCTATGATTCAGCATCCACAGCCCTCTGGGGTAGAGAATTCCTAGGATTCACAACGCCCTGACTGAAAAAAAAAACGCCTACTCATCTCAGGCTTAAATGTCCGACCCCTTATCCTCGTTCTAGACTCTACAGCCAGGAGAAACAACCTCTCAGCATCGACCCTTTCAAGCCCCTTCAGAAGCCTAAATGTTTCAACGAGTTCACCTCTCAATCTTCTAAACTCCGGAGAGTATTGGCACATCCTACTCAATCTCTTCTCATAGGACAACCCTCACTTCCCAGGAATTAATCTAGTGCACCACCTCTAAGGCAAATATATCCTTCCTTAGAAAAGGAGAACAAAATTGTACACATTACTCCAGATAGCAAAACTTCCTTACTCTTGTACTCCAACACCCATTGCAATAAAGGCCAACATGCCATTTCCTTTTCTGATTGCTTGTTGTACCTGCATGTTAACTTTCTGTGTTTCATGTACGAGGACACCCAGATCTCTCTGGACACCAAAATGTAACAGTTTCTCACCATTTGAAAAAAAAAATCTGTTTTTCTATTCTTCCCACCAAAATGAATAACCTCGCATTTCCCTACATTATAATCCATGTGCCACCTTCTTGGCCACTCACGTAACCTGCCTATATTCGTTCGCAGACGCTTTGAGTCCTCCCGTCAGCTTACTTTCCCACCGTGCTTTGTATCATCAGCAAACTTGGATACATTACACTCGGCTCCTTCATCTAAGTCATTAATATAGATTGTAAATAGCTAAGGCCCAAGCACCGATCCATGCAGCACCCCACAGCCTGCCACTCTGAAAATCACCCATTTATCCCTACTCTCTGTAACCAATCTTCTATCCATGCTAATATATTACACCCCAACAAAATGAGCATAACATACTTTTGTGTGGCACATTTTATTCCCAACTGCCACAGAACTGGTCCCAATGCCCAAAGGGATCTGAAGCCCTACCTTCTGCACCATTTCTCTCGCCACTTGTTAACCTGTCTTATCCAACTTTTCCAATACTGACTAGCGTGTGGCACTGGGAGTAATCCAGAGATTACTACCTTTGAGGTCCTGCTTTTTCAACTTCTTCCTTAGCCCCTGAAACTATGACGACAGGAGCTCGACCCTTTTCCTTCCTATGTCGTTGGTTCCCACATAGGCCACGACTTCTGGCTGTTGCCCTTCCACCCTCAAAATGTTCTGCACCCTCTTTGTGATATCCTTTACCCTGTCTGACACCAGGGAGCTAAGAAACCATGTGGAACAAATGTCGGCGGTTGCAGAAACGCATGTCCATCTCCCTGACTATCGAATCCCCTGTAACAACTGCATTTCCTTTGCCCATCTGTGCAGTCCAGTCTCCCACGTTCTTTGGATTTGCTCCGAACTGTACTCCCCCGAGGTGTCAACATCCTCAGTGGTTTGTGAGTGCCGCACTCCCAGGGGATTCCTGCACTGCCTGCCTGTTACTCCCCATCTGTCTGGTGGTCAACCATTCCATCTCCCCTCAACCCTCAGTATTTGTGGGGTGGCCACCTCATGAAACGTGCTATCCATGAAACTCTCAGCTTCCTGTATGCACTGTAGTGACACGAGAGAGGACAGGATGGGAAAGGCTGTAAGGAACGGGATGGGATCGGACGTGACAGCGGTGAGGGACTGGGTGGAATGGGTCGGGAGTGTGGCATGCAGGGTTGGTGTCTTGGGCGTGGGGGGTGCGGAGGGACCTTGCGGGATTGGAAAAGTTTGGACCATGGAGATTTGGGCAGGTTTTGAGAGCAGTAACCAGCAGAAGAACAGCCTTGGTTCCAGTTCAGCATTGAACCCAATAGATTGGAAAATTTGTCTGACTGTCTCTTAACTCTTTGTTAAGGGAGAGTGAAGGATGGCGCCTGCACTGCACTCCCTCCTCACTCCTACAGCATTGCAGTGCTCCATCCGCCTGTATCTTTCTGTATCAATTCTGATCATATCAGGGTTGGCACAGCCATCTCCTTCTGGGCACAGATGCCAACCCATCTTATTCTAGAAGTGCTGGTACTTCTGGAAATATCATAGCGTTGTGGTTATCAGTTTTCAACTACAATCTGTTGCATTTTGCATGTCCAGCTGTACAAGGCCAGCAAAGACCTCGCAAAGATTTGGGAGAACTCACAAGATTCTTCGTGTGGTCCCCACTGGGATACCTTCTCCAGAAAAATGCAGAGTCCAGTGGGTTGGAATCCAATGAGGAAGACCAAGGAAGGGAGAAACAAGGGACAGCCCTTAGAAGACATCTTTAATGTTTCCCAACACACGTTGAGAAATATTGCCATAAACATCTGAGGAAAACAAGCAAAAGCAGACAGCTGTGGGAGAATATTGGAGTGTCAGGATGATCTCCCCGAGGGAGGGGATGTGGGTGGGAAGATTGGTGCCAGATATCATCATTCCAAACTCCCGGCAAAAAAACAGGATATTTCATTTGAAGGCACAAAGTTACATTCTGAACAAACATCCAAAGTTCACCAGGTGGTACAGCAGGCCAAAAATATTCAAAATTGTTCATCACTTAAGGATAATGGTCTCCAAAAATCTGTCCAGGACAATATGAGGTACTGTCCCACCCATCAGAACTTCACAATCCAAGCGTTTCACCCTCGCATTTCACCTGCATGGAGGCTGCAGATCGATGGGACAGAGATTTGATGAAGCAATCCATTTTACTCAGCAACAGTGAAGTGTACAAAGAAAATTACAGCCATGATTAGACTCAGTCACAAGAGTCACGGGGGCGAGTCTAGGGGGCATGTGAGGTGGAGGGGCGGGTCGGGGGGCATGTGAGGTGGAGGGGCGGGTCGGGGGGCATGTGAGGTGGAGGGGCGGGTCGGGGGGCATGTGAGGTGGAGAGGCGTGTCAGTGAGGAGGAAGGGGCTGGTCAAACTACAGGCCGCAGAGAAGTCTCAATTATGATGGCACTGTGGATAAATTTTACCTGTCTCTTTTCGTACAATACTTTTTCATCAAAGATTAAAGATTTCCATTCAAGATGAGAATCCTGTTCAACAATTCTTCACAATGCTGTCAGTCAGCGTTAAGTGAGTTCGAAGCCAAATATTGTTGGATTAGCTTTAAAATGCCTCATGATTCCAAACGTTTCTGTGATGTTTTGTGTCTCCGGCAACAAGAGCTGGGATGGGATTTGTGCGATGGAAAGTGAAACAATCTCACTTCTAGTGCAGGAGAGCGGTCAGCTCTTAGGTTTATTTAACCAACTGGACAATCAGAACAAAGGGATATGTGAGCACATTCTTAATCTCCTGTCTGACTTTGGTCTGAGTCAGGACGTAGATGCAGGTGTTACTGCAGGAGCTGAGGAGTTGCAGTATCGGCCCGATGTATTCTAAACCGCCTGGAAGGTGGTTGCCGAAGATTAGATCAGTGACGTGATTAAACACAATCCGTTCGTGGATGGTGGACACAGCTTGTATCATCCACAACAGTATGAAGCTTGCAGATATGCTGAAGAGCAGAACGATGGACTTCCTGCGGTTCTCCATCTCTGTATCCTTGTGATTCTCCCGATCACGCTCCCCCCGGAGCCCCCTGCGCACTCGACTCGCCAGTAAAATGTGTCTGACCGTCAGAGCGTTGAGGAGCAGAATCAGCACGAACGGGAGCAGTGGAGTTAACGCACGATGAAAGTAGTCGAATGCTTTCCACAGGGGTGAGGTATAGTAGCTGAATCTCACCATGCAATATACCGGAATGGAAAAGAAATAATTAACTTGATATCGAAAATACCAAGGGATGTTCTTCAAACAGCTCAACACACTCACTGTTCCGAGAACCACAGCCGCTGTTCTCGCGGTACAATAGTTAGTTTTCAGCTTCTGGCAACAAATGGCCACAAATCGATCAAAGGTGAAAGTGACGGTGAACCAGACAGAACAGTCTGTGGCTGCATGAGTGAGGCAGTCACCGAGACCACACATGGTAACGCTGTTTATGAATATATTAATGAAATAAAGGGTGACAATACGGTCCAGTATCACAGCAGTGACGATAACGGTTAGATCAGCCGCTGCCATGGACACCAGGTAACAGGAGATGCAACGAGACAGACCACACTTTCCCCGGGATAAGATCAGGATCACCAGCAGGTTAACTGGGAGAAATCGGAACAAAAAAGATCAGGAAAATCACTCATCAGATTGGCAACAAAGATTGGACAGCATTTTGAGAGGAATTTACACTGAGCTTACTGTGTTCAGCAAATGGTGACCGAACCCCAGACCTGGGCAGTGCCATCAAATGGAGACTGAACCCCAGACCTGGACAGTGCAATAAAATGGAGACTGAACCCCAGACCTGGACAGTGCTATCAAATAGAGACAAATTTAGTAAAAAAGAGGTTCACAAAGTATTAGCAAATAAGAGACACCAGTCCACCAGAATGAGTGAGTGAATGGATAGTGAAAGGCAGGGTGGGGTCAAAACACTCATCACCTTGTGGAGGCAGAGCGCATTGCCGAGTTTCCAGGTGAGTACTTTGCTTCTATCTTCAATAAAGAAGAGGATGCTGCCAGAGTCACAGAAAAGAAGGAGGCATTAGATGAATTGTATCGTACAGAATTAGATGAAGAGCACGGGGTGCATCTTAATTGCTCAGGGAGGTAAGGGTGGAAACAGAGATCTACCGGTTGCAGGTGCATCTGTCCGTGAAAGTATTGGTAGGACTGATCACCGCACAGTCCTTGTGGAGACGACGTCCAGTCTTCACACTGAGGACACTGTCCATCGTTTTGTGTGGCACTACCACCATGCTAAATGGGATAGATTCAGAACAGCACAAGCAGCTCAAATCTGGACATCCATGATGCGCTGTGGGCCATCAGCAGCAGCAGAATTATATTCGAGCAAAATCTGGAACAACATGGCCTGGCATATTCCTCACTCTACCATTACCATCAAGCCAGGAGATCAACCCTGGTTCAATGAGGAGTGGAGATAAGCATACCAGGAGCAGCACCAGGCGTGCCTAAAAATTAGGTGACTGTCTGGTGAAGCTACAACAAAGGACACATTCGTCCCAGCTTGCTTTAGACAGAGCTAAGCGATCTCACAACCAGTCCTGCGACATCCAGCCTTGAATGCTGGTGGACAATTAAACAACTAACGGGAGGAGGAGGCTCTGTGAACATTCCCATCCTTAATGAAGGCAGAGTCCACCAGGTCAGTGCGAAAGACAATGCTGAAGCGTTTGCAATCATCTTCAGTCAGAAGTGTCGTGTGGATGATCCATCCAGGCCTCCTCCCGATATCACCGCCTTCACAGAAGCCAGTCTTTAACCAATTAGATTCACTCCACGTGATATCAAGAAACGTCTGAGTGCACTGGATGCAGCAAATGCTATGGGCACCGACAACATCCCGGTTGTAGTGCTGAAGTCTTGTGCTATAGAACTAGCTGCGCCTCCAGCCAAACTGTTCCAGTACAGCTGCAACACTGGCATCGACTTGACAATGTGGAAAATTGACCAGGTATGTCCTATCCGCAAACAGCAGGACAAATCCCAACTGGTCAATTACTGGCCCATCAGTCTACTTTCAATCATCAGCAAATTGACGGAAAGTGTCGTCGACAGTTAATCAATCAACATTTACTCACCAATAACCAGCTCTCCAAAGCTCAGTTTGGGTTCCGCCCGGTCCACTCGGTTTCAGACCTCATTACAGCCTTGGTCCAAACATGGACAAAAAGCAGAATTCCAGAGGTGAGGTGAGAGTGACTGACCTTGAGGCCACATTTGACGGAGTGTTGCATCAAGGAGCCCTCGTAAAATTGGAATCAATGGGTATCACGATTTGCTTTCTGCAATTATTGAAATTGTGCCCAGCACACCAAAGTCCAATTCATTAATATATATCAAGAAAATCATGGTCCTGTACAGGGAACACCTCTGTACACCTTCCTCCAGTCCGAAAAACAACCGTTCACCAATACTCTTGTTCCCTGTCATTTAGCCAATGTCCTATGCACATTGCCACTGCCCCTTTTATTCCATGGGCTTCAACTTTGGTGAAAAGTCTATAATGCGGCAATTTATCGACCGCCATTTGGTCGTCCGTATACACAACATCAACCGCAGTGCCCTCATCAAACCTTTCACTTAACTCATCCAAATACTCAAACAAATTCGTTAAACACTACGTGCCTTTAAGAAATCCGTGCTGAATTTCCTTGATTATTCCACACTTGACGAAGTGACTGTTAATTTCATCCCGGATTATCGTTTCTAAAAGCTTCCCCACCACCGAGATAAACAGACTGGCGTGTAATTGCTGAGTTTATCTTTACACCCTTTTTTTAGATTTGCAATTCTCCAGTCCTCTGACACCACCCCCGTATCTCAGGATGATTGGACGATTATCGCCTGTACCTCTGCAATTTCCAACCTTACTTCCCTCAGCAACATCGGATGCATCCCATTCGGACCGGGTGACTTATCTACATTAAATACAATCAACCTTTCTCGTACTTCCTTTATAAATTTTTATCCCATCCAGTATCTCAACTTCCTCCCCCTTTACTGTGACTTCGGCAGCCTCTTCTTCCTTGGTAAAGACACGTGCCAATTATTCATTTAGGACCTCGGCCATCCCCTCTGCCTCAGTGTGCAGTTCTCCTTTTTGGTCCCAAACAGCCCCACCCATCCTCTTACTACCCGTTTACTGTTTATATGCCTGTAGAGGACTTTTGGATTCCCTTTTAAATTAGCTACCATTCTATTCTCATACTCTCTCTTCGTCCCTCTTATTTCATTTTCTACTTCCCCTCTGAATTTCTATATTCAGCCTGATTCTCACTTGCATTGTCAAACTGACATCTGACAAACGCCCCCTTTATTCTGCTTTATTTTACTCTCGATCTCTTTCGTCATCCTGGGAGCTCTGGCTTCAGTTGCCCTACCTTTCTCCTTCGGGAATGTACCTAAACTGTACCCGAACCATCTCCCCTTTAAATGCTGCCCATTGTTCGATTGCAGTTTTGCCTACCAATCTTGGAGACCAATTAGAACCATAGAACCATAGAAAAGATACAGCACGTAAGGGGGCCATTCGATCCATCTTGTCCGTGCCGGCTCGAATTTACCCGAACCAGATCCGTTCTCATCCCACTGAAATTGGCCCTCCTCCAATTAAGTATTTTTACTCTGCATTGTTCCTTGTCCTTTTTTCATAACGAACCTAAACCTTATGATACTATAAGACATAGGAGCAGGAGTAGGCCGATCGGCCCCTCGAGCCTGCTCCGCCATTCAATAAGATCATGGCTGATCTGATCCTAACCTCAAATCTAAATTCATGTCCAATTTCCTGCCCGCTCCCCGAAACTCCTAATTCCCTTTATATCCAGGAAAAAGTCTATTTCTGTTTTAAATTTATTTAATGATGTAGCTTCCACCGCTTCCTGGGGCAGCAAATTCCACAGACCTGCAACCCTCTGAATGAAGAAGTTTCTCCTCATCTCAGTTTTGGAAGAGCAGCCCCTTATTCTAAGATTATGCTCCCGAGTTCTCGTTTCACCCATCTTTGGGAACATTCTTACCGCATCCACCCGATCAAGACCCTTCACAATCTTATATGTTTCAATAAGATCGCCTCTCATTCTTCTGAACTCCAATGAGTAGAGTCCCAATCTACTCAACCTCTCCTCAAATGTCGACCCCCTCATCCCCGGGATTAACCGAGTGAACCTTTTTTGTACTGCCTCGACAGCAGGTATGTCTTTTCTTAACTATTCCCTAAAAGTTCCCCCACTGATCAATACTGCCAGTGCCTCCTTTCTTTCCTTCTCGAGCTTTCCTGAGCACTTTGTGTCCAGGAATGTTTAGAACCCAATCCTGCCCTTTTTTGATCCAAGTCTCCGTTGTCGCCAAGTCGTCGTATTCCCATGTGGCTATTTTTGTCTGAAGCTCACCAACCTTATTTACCTCGCTTCGTGCGTTTATACAAATTCACTCCAAATCTATCTTAGACCTCCTCTCTCTTAGTCTGATCCCACCTAATACTGCAATATTTCTTACTCTAGTGCTATCTGTCTCTCCTAATCCTTTGTTCACCTTGTTTCTCCTTTCCAATGCTACATGCTGGTGCCCATCCCCTTGCCACATTCGTGTAAACCCTCCACCGCAGCACCAATGAACCTCGCAGCGAGGACATTAGTCCCAGCTCTGTTGAGGTCCTACTCGTCCGATCCTCAGACCAGGAGAGTGCTATCAAATGGAGCCTGATCTCTGGACCGGGTATTGTTATCAAATGAACACCGAACTCCGGGCCTGAGCAGTGTCATCAAATGAACATCGATCTCTGGACACTGGCAGTACCATCAAATGAACGCCGAACGCGGGACCTGGACAGACCCATCAAATGAGCACCGATCTCTGGACCCTGGCAGTTACATCGAATCGACACCGATCTCCGGACCTGGGCAGTGGAAGCAAATGGACACCGATCTCCAGACATGGGCTGTTCTTTTGACTGGAGACTAATTCCATGAACTGGACAGGGCTATCAAAGGGAAACTGATCCGCAGTCCTGGTCAGCGGCATCATATTGGGACTGATCCACTGGACTTGGTCTGTGCTATAAAATGGACACTGATCCCTAAACCGGGGCTCTGCTATCGAAGAGAGACTGATCTATAGACCTGGCAGTGCTACCAGATGGAGACTGATCTCCAGACTGGGGAGCGCTATCAAAGGGGGACTCATCCCCAGACCAGGACAGTGCCATGAAATCGAAACTGAAGTCAGGAAACTGGACGGTGCTATCAAATGAAGACTGATGTACAGGCCAAGACATTGTGATCAAAAGACAACTGATCACCAGTCCTGAACCGTGCTATCAAATGGACATTGATCTCTAGACCTGGACAGTGCTGTGAAACTGATACCTGAAGTTCGGGCAGGCCTGACTCATCTGAGTCACAAACTGTAGAAATACATGGGGCCTGTCAGTGCGACAGCACGGAGTGCGGCAGGACAGAGTGGTCTGCTGAGAGTTTGGTAAGTGTGCGAGTTCGGTGAAGTGGGGGAAGGAGGTGCTGCTTTGCCTTGCTTTTCAGAACTTTTTCCCCAGAGCGGCAGTGGACCTGAGCGTAGAAGACTGAGATTAGGGAATAAAAGAAGCAGCAGACCTGCAACAAGATAAAACTACTGTGCGACGTCACAGGTGAGGCAGGAGAGTCAAAGAGGTGAGCACAGTATAAAAGGAGACACCTAGAGCGCGAGGAGAGTATGACAGTGTAAGGCAAATCATGGCAGCACAGCTCGCACCCGTAATATGCTCCTCCAGCACTATGTGGGACGTAATGGACACTACCAGTGTCCCTGGCGACCATGGCTTCAGGAAGTGTGTCCAGCTGCAGCTACTGGCTAACCGTATTTTGGAGCGAGAGCTGCGGGTGGATTCACTGTGGAGCATGCGCGATGCTGAGACTATCGTGGATGGCACTTTCACTCAGGTGGTCACACCCCAGTTAAAGATTACGCAAGCAGAAAGGAAATGGGTGACGGCCAGACAGAGTGAAAGGACCAGTCAGGTAGAGCAGGAGTCCCTTGGGGCCATTTCCCTCTCAAACAGATATTCTGCTTTGAATGCTGTTGGGGGAGATGGCTTATCAGGGGAAAGCAGCAAGAGCCAAGTTCGTGGCACCACGGGTGGCTCTGCTGCACAGGAGGGGAGGAAGAAGAGTGGCAGGACTATAGTGATAGGGGATTCAATTGTCAGGGGAACAGGTAGGCGTTTCTGCGGCCGCAACCGTGACTCCAGGATAGTATGTTGCCTCCCTGGTCCGAGAGTCAAGGAAGTCACGGAGCGGCTGCAGGACATTCTGGAGGGGGAAGGTGAACAGCCAGTAGTCGTGGTCCATATTGGTACCAACGGCATAGGTAAAAAAGGGATGAGGTCCTGCAAGGTGAATTTAAGGAGTTAGGAGATAAATTAAAAAGCAGGACTTCAAAGATATTGATCTCAGGATTCCTACCAGTGCCACGTGCTAGTGAGTATAGCAACAGGAGAATAGACAGGGTGAATGCGTGGCTGCAGGGATGGTGGAGGAGGGAGGGATTTAGATTCTTGGGACATTGGGACCGGTTCTGGGGAAGGTGGGACCTGCACAAGCGGGACGGGTTACACCCGAGCAGGACCAGGACCAATGTCCTCGCGGGGGTGTTTGCTAGTGCTTTTGGGGAAGGTTTAAGCTGGAGTGGCAGGCGGATGGGAACCTGAGCGGGGAGTCAGAAGAGAATAAAGTTGAGAGCAGCATTAGAGGGGAAGACCCAGGGGAAATCTACAATACAAATAGTACAACCAGTTGCAGTATTTAAAGTCGAAAAAGAGGATAGCATGCCGGAAATCCCAAGAAAACGTATATTGAATCGGGGACAGGGACTCGTTAAAATTAACATAAGTAAAGCAACAGTAATGAAGAAAATAATAGCACTAAAGAGTGACAAATCCCCAGGACCAGATGGTTTCCAACCGAGGGTTTTAAAGGAAGTAGGTGAGCACATTGCGGATGCCCTAACTATAATCTTTCAAAGTTATCTGGATTCAGGAAGTGTCCCTCTAGATTGGAAAATTGCACATATTACTCCGCTTTTCAAGAACGGAGAAAGAGGGAAACCTGGGAATTATAGACCAGTTCGCCAAGCATCTGTTGTGGGGAAAATGCTGGAGTCTATAATTAAGGATAGGGTGACTGAACACCTTGAGAATTTTCAGTTAATCAGAGAGAGCCAGCATGCATTTGTGAAAGGTAGGTCGTGTCTGACAAACCTAATTGACTTTTTTGAAGAGGTGACTGGAGTAGTGGACAGGGGAATGTCAATGGACGTTATTTATATGGACTTCCAGAAGGCATTTGATAAGGTCCCACATAAGAGACTGTTAGCTGAGATAGAAGCCCATGGAATCGAGGGAAAAATAAGGACTTGGTTCGGAAGTTGGCTGAGCGAAAGGCGACAGAGAGTATGGATAATGGGTAGGTACTCACATTGGCAGGATGTCACTAGTGGAGTCCCGCAGGGATCTGTCTTGGGGCCTCAATTATTCACAATATTTATTGACGACTTAGATGAAAGCATAGAAAGTATCATATCTAAGTTTGCCGATGACATAAAGATTGGTGGCATTGTAAGCATTGTAGATGAAAACATAAAATTACAAAGCGATTTTGAAAGATTAGTTGAATGGGCAAAAGTGTGGCAAATGGAATTCAATGTAGACAAATGTGAGGTCATCCACTTCGGATCAAAAAAGGATAGAACAGGGTAATGTCTAAATGGTAAAAAGTTAAAAACAGTGGACGTCCAAAGGGACCTTGGAGTTCAGGTACAGAGATCATTGAAGTGTCATGAACAGGTGCGGAACATAATCAAGAAGGCAAATGGAATGTTTGCCTTCATATCTAGAGGACTAGAGTACAAGGGGGCAGAATTTATGCTGCAGTTATACAAAACCCTGTTATGACCGAACCTGGAGTACTGTGAGCAGTTCTGGGCACCGCACCTTCAGATGGACATATTGGCGTTGGAGGGAGTGCAGCGCAGGTTTACGAGAATGATACCAGGACTTCAAGGGTTAAGTTATGAGGAGAGATTACACAAATTGGGTTTGTATTGTCTCGAGTTTCGAATTTTAATGGGTGATCTGATCGAAGTTTATAAGATATTAATGGGAACAGATAGGGTTAATAGAGATAAATTATTTCCGCTGGTTGGGGATTTTAGGAGTAGGGGGCAAAATCTAAAAAAATAGAGCCAGACCTTTCAGGAGCGAGATTAGAAAACATTTCTACACACAAAGGGTTGTAGAAGTTTGGACCTCACTTCCGCAAACGGCAATTGATACTAGCTCAATTGCTAAATTTAAATCTGAGATAGATAGCTTTTTGGCAACCAGAGGTGTGAAGGGATATGGGCAAAAGGCAGGTATATGGAGTTCGATCATAGATCAGCCATGATCTTATCAAATGGCGGAGCAGGCACGAGGGGCTGAATGGCCTCCTCCTTTTCCTCTGTTCCTATGATCCTAAATGAGCACTGACCGCTCGACCTGGACGGTCTATCAATGGACACTGGTCACTGGACCAAGACTGTGCTAACAAATGGAGACTGAACCCTGGACCTGGGCAGTGCTTGGAAATTGACACTGATCTTTAGATAGGGGCATTTTAACAAATGGACACTGAACTCCCGGCCTGGACGATGCTCTTAAATGGAGATCGTCCAATGTCCCACATGGCAGATTGGTCAAAAAAGTGATGGCCCATGGGATCCAAGAGAATGTGGCAAATTGGAGCAAAAATTAGCTCAGTTGCAGAAAGCAAAGTGTAATGGCCGACGTGTGTTTTTGCGACTGGAAGGCTGTTTCCAGTGGGGTTCCGCAGGGCTCGGGACAAGGTCCTTTGCTTTTGGTGGCATACAGGAACGATTTAGACTTAAAGGTAGGGGGCATGATTAAGAAATTTGCGGATGATGCAAAGATAAGCCGTGTGGTTGATCGTGAGGAGGAAAGCTGTGGACTCCAGGAAGATATCAATCGACTGGTCAGATGGGCAGAAAAGTGACAAACGAAATTCAATCCGGAGAAGTGTGAGGCAATGCATTTAGTGAGGGCAAACAAGGCAAGGGAGTACACAATAAATGGGAGGATACTGAGAGGTGCAGAGGAAGTGAAGGACATTGGAGTGCATGTCCACAGATTCGTGTAGGAAGCAGGACAGGTCGATAAGGTGGTTCAGAAGGCATATGAACTGCTTTCCTTTTTAGCCGAGGCATCGAATATAGATACAGGAATGTTATGCTGGAACTGTATAAAGCACTAGTTACACCACAGCTCGAGTATTGCGTACAGATCTGGTCACCACAATACTGGAAGCATGTAATTGGACGAGGAAGGGTGCAGAGAAGATTTACGAGGAAGTTGTCAGGACTGGAGAATTTTAACTGTGATGACAGATTGGATAGGCTGGGGTTGTTTTCCTTCGAACAGAGGAGACTGAGCGTGATTTGATTGAGGTGCAAAAAATTATGAGAGGCCCAGATACAATGGATACGAAGGAGATATTTCCCTGGGCGGAAGGGTCAAAAACCAGGGGGCATGGATATAAAGTGATTGTTGGAAGGATTAGAGCGGAAATGAGGAAAACATTTTTCACCCAGAGGGTGGTAGAGGTTTGGAACTCACTACCTGAGAGGGTGGGAGAGGCAGAAACCCTCAACTCATTTAAAATTACACGGATTAGCAGCTGAGGAACCATGACCTGCAGGGCTTAGGACCAAATGCGGGAAAGTGGGTTTCGGCTGGGTGGTTCGTTTCTCAGCCGACACGGACACGATGGGCCGAATGGCCTGCTTCTCTGCCGTAAATTTACTATGATTCTATGCACTGACCAGTGCCATCAAGCAGTGACTGACCTCTGGAATTCGTCAGTGCTATCAAATGGAAACGGATCCACAAGCCTGGACAGTGCTAAGAAATAGAAACACATAGAAACATAAAAATAGGAGCATGAGTAGGCCATTCGGCTCCTCGAGCCTGCTCCGCCATTCAATATGATCGTGGCTGATCCTCTATCTCAATACCATATTCCCGCTCTTTCCCCAAACCCCGTGATGCCTTTTGTGTCTCGTAATCTAACCATCTCCTTCCTAAATATATTCAGTGACTTGGCCTGCACAGCCTTCTGTCGTGGAGAATTCCCAAGGTTCACCACCCTCTGAGTGAAGAAATTTCTCCTCATCTCAGTCCTAAATGTCCGATGAAGCATCCTGAGACTGTGACCCATCGTTCTGGAGCCAGCCATAGGAAACATCCTCCCTGCATCCAATCTCTCTAGCGCCGTCGGAATTTTTGTTTCAATGAGATCCCCTCTCATTCGTCTGAATTCGAATTAATAAAGGACGACTCGACCCAATCACTCCAAATACGACAGTCCTGCCATCGCAGGAATCAGTCTGGTGAACCTTCGCTGCACTCCCTCTATGGCAAGTATATCCTTTCTCAGGTAAGGAGACCAAAACTGCACACAATACTCCAGGTGTGGTCTCACCAAGGCCCTGTCTAATTGCTGTAAGACATCCTTGCTCCTGTATGCAAATCCTCTTGCAATGAAGGCAAAATACCATTTGCATTCCTAACTGCTTGCTGCACCTGCATGTTTGCTTTCAGTGACTGGTGTACAAGGACACCAAGGTCCCTTTGTACATCAACATTTCCAAATCTATCACCTTTTAAATAATACTCTGCCGATCTGTTTTTCCTTCCGAAGTGAAAACTTCACTTTCATCCACATTATACTGCAACTGCCATGTATTTGCCCACTCCCTCAACTTCTCTAAATCGTCTTGAAGCATCTTTGCATCCTGCTCACAACTCACGATCCCACCTAGTTTTGTGTCGTTCGTAAACTTTGAAATATTTCATCTAGTTCCCTCAACCCAATCATTCATATATATTGTGAATAGCTGGGGCCCAGCACTGATCCCTGCGGTACCCCATGATTCATTGTCTCAAAAACTCAATCAAACGTGTTAAACACTTTAACAAATCCGTGCTGACTTTCCTTTATTAATCCACACTTGTCCAAGTGACATCTAATTCTGTCCCGGATTATCGTTTTCAAAAGGTTCCCCACCACCAAGTTTAAAGTGACTGGCCTGTAATTGCTGTGTTTATCCTTACAACCATTTTAGAACAAGGGTTTAAGATTTACAATTCTCCAGTCCTGTGGCAACACCCCCGTATCTCAGGAGGATTGGAAGATTGTGGCCAGTACCTCGGCAATTTCCACTCTTACTTCCCACAACAGCCCAGGATGCATCCCATCTGGACTGGGTGACTTTTTTTATTCGTTCATGGGATGTGGGCGCTGCTGGCGATGCCGAAATTTATTGCCTACCCATAATTGCCCGTGAGAAGGCGGTGGTGAGCCGACTTCTTGAACCGCTGCTGTCCATTTGGTGACGGTTCTCCCACACTGCTGTTAGGAAGGGAGTTCCAGGATATTGACCCAGCAACGAAGAAGGAACAGCGATATATTTCCAAGTCGGGATGGTGTTTGACTTGGAGGGGAACGTGCAAGTGGTGTTGTTCCCATGTGCCTGCTGCTCTTGTCCTTCTAGGTGGTAGAGGTCATGGGTTTGGGAGCTGCTATCGAAGAAGCCTCGGCGAGTTGCTGCATTGCATCCTGTGGATGGTAAACACTGCAGCCACTGTGTGCCGTTGGTGAAGGGAGTGAATATTTAGGATGGTATATGGGGTGCCAATCAAGCGGGCTGCTTTGTCCTGGGTGGTGCCGAGCTTCTTGAGTGTTGTTCGAGCTGCACTCATCCAAGCAAGTGGAGAATATTCCATCACACTCCTGACTTCTGCTTTGTCGATGGTGGAGAGGCTTTGGGGAGTCAGGAGGTGAGTCACACGGCGCAGAATGCCCTGACTCTGTCCAGCTCTTGTAGCCACAGTATTTATATGGCTGGTCCAGTTAAGTTTCTGGTCAATGGTGACCCCCAGGATGTTGATGATGGGGGATTCGGCGATGTTAATGCCGTTGAATGTCAAGGGAAGCGGGTTGGACACTCTCTTGTTGGAGATGGTCATTGCCTGGCACTTGTCTGGCGCGAATGTTACTTGCCACTTATGAGCCCAAGCCTGGATGTTGTCCAGTTCTTGCTGCATGCGGGCTTGAGCTGCTTCATGATGTGAGGGGTTGCGAATGGAACTGAACACTGTGCAATCATCAGCGATCATCCCCATTTCTGAACTTATGATGGAGGGAAGGTCATTGATGAAGCGGCTGAAGATGGTTGGGCCCAGGACACTGCGCTGAGGAACTCCTGAAGCAGTGCCCTGGGGCTGAGATGATTGGCCTCCAACAACCACTACCATCTTCCTTTGTGCTAGGTATGACTCCAGCCACAGGAGAGTTGTCCCCCTGATTCCCATTGACTTCAATTTTTCTCGGGCTTACTTCCCTCAGGAACCTCGGATGCATCCCATCTGGACTGGGTGACTTTATGTACAGAGAAACTTTCTAGTACCACCTCTGTATCAATTTTTACACCATCTAATATCTCAACGACCTCCTCTTTTACTGTGAATCTGGCAGCATCTTCTTTCTTGGTAAGGGCAGATTCAAAGTATGCATTTATTACCTCGGCCATCCTCTCCACCTCCATGAGTAGATCTCCTTTTTGGTCCAGAATCAGCCCCACCCCACCTCTTACTACCCGTTTACGGTTGAAATGCGTATCGAAGACTTTTGAATTCCCTTTGATGTTAGTTGCCAGTCTATTCTCATACTCTCTCTTTGCCCCTCTTATTTCCTTTTTCACTTCCCCTCTGAACTTTTTACATTCAGCCTGGTTCTCACGTGTATTATCAACGTGACAGCATTCATACGCCCCATTTTTCTACTTCACCTTACTCTCTATCTCTTTTGTCATCCAGGGATCTCTGTCTTTAGTTGCCCTGCCTTTCTCCCTCGTGGTAATGTACCCAGACTCGACCAGAACCATGTTCGCTTCAAATGCTACCCATTGTTCGATTACAGTTTTGCCTGCCAATCTTTGTTTCCCAATTTACCCGGGTCAGATCCGTTCTCAACCCACTGAAATTGAACCTCTTCCAATTAAGTATTTTTTCCTCCAGATTGCTCCTTGTCATTTTCTATAACTATTTTAAACCTTATGATGCTCCGTTCGCTGTTCACTCAATGTTCCCCCACTGACAATTGCTCCACTTGACCCACCTCAGAACCGGATCGAGGATTGCCTCCTTTCTCGTTGAGCCGGAAACATATTGAACAAGAAAATTCTCTTGAACAGACTTCAGAAATCCCTCCCCATCTTTGCCCTTTCCACGGTTACTATCCCAGTCTAAATTAGGATAGTTCAAGTCCACCATTATCATCACTCTGTGGCGCTTACACCTCTTTGTAATTCCCCAGCAAATTTGTTCCTCTATATCCTTCCCACTAGTTGGTGGCCTATAGAATACACCCAGTAGTGTAATGGCATCTCTATTATTTCTTAACTCTAACCAAATAGATGATGCCTTTGACCCTCAAGGACATCCTCTCTCTCCAGCACCCCAATACTCTCCTTATTCAATCCTGCCACACCCCCACCTCATTTTTTCCCTTCTCTATCTTTCCTGAACACCTTGTCCTCCAGGAATATGTATTACCCAATCCTGTCCTTTCTTCATCCAGGTATCCATTCCTAATATGGGTATTTTTGCATGTAGCTCACCAATCTTATTTACTTCACTTCGTGCGTTATCACACATGGACTCTAAACCAATCTTAGACCTTCTCCTATTCTCGCTTAGTCTGATCCCACCAAATACTCTACCTAAGATTGTATCGGGGTCGTTTCCTGCTCTCGCCTCGAACTGGAAAAGTTCATCAACTTTACTTAGAATTTCCAGCTTCCCCTCGCCTTCACATGATCCATCTCCTACTCTTCACTTCCTCGACTACTCTATCTCCATTTCTGGCGATAAGCTGTAAACCAATATCGATCATAAGCCCAGGGACTCCCATGGCTACGTTCATTACACGTCCTTCCACCTCGCTTCCTGTAAGGACTCTAGGCCTTCGACCTGGTCCGTCCTATTTCCCGCACTTCTGCCCTCCCAGAACATGATAGGGTCTCCCTTGTCCTCTCCTTCCACCCCAGCAGCCTCCACATTCAACATATCATCCTCCATTATTTACGGTACCTCTAGCGTGATCCCACCACGAAATACATCTTTCCCTCCCCTCCCGTTTCATCATTGCGAAGGGACTGCGACACCCTCGTCCACTCTTCCATCACCCCCAACACTCGGTCTCCTCCCCACGGCACCTTCCCGTGCGAGTGCATGAAATGCAACACCGGCCCTTTCACGTCCTCCCTTCCCACCATCCAGTGCCCCAAACATTCCATCCAGATGAAGCAGCGGTTTACCTGCACTTCTTTCAATTTACGATACTGCATTCGCTGCTCACAATGCGGTCTCCTCCAAATTGGGGAGACCAAACACAGATTTTGTCATTGCTTTGCTGAACACCTCCGATCTGCCCGAAAGCGTGTACCTGACCTGCCGGTCACTTGCCATTTTAATTCCCCATTCCACTCTCACTCTATCCTCTCTTTCCTCGGCCTCTTACACTGTTCCAATGAATCTCAACGGAAGCTCGAGGAACAGCATCTCATCTTTCGTTTCGGCACTTTACAACCTTCTGGACTCAACATTGATTCAATAACTTTAGATCAAAACCACTTATCCCATTTTTTCGGTCAGCTGGTAATGTTTCTGCTGCTGCCATTTACAGCTAATTTAGACCCAACTTTATTTTTCTTAACCTGTCCCATTATCACTTTCCTTGCCTTGCACCATCATCACTTTTATCATTTAATCACTCCTGTCCTCCACCCTATCACAGACCATCCCTTTTGTTCTTTACTCTCCCCCACCCCCCTTTCCCCGGCTCTGTTCTTCCTCAAAAACTTTAACTCTTTTAAAATCTTCCAGATCTGACGAAAGGTCTTCCACCTGAAACGTTAAATCTGTTTCTTTCTCCACAGATGCTGCGTCACTTGCTGAGCTTCTACAGCATTTTCTCTTTTTATTTCAGATTTCCAGCATCCGAAATATTTTGCTATTAATACCGTATTATTTCGTAGTCTAGTGCTATCTGTCACATCCCAAACCTATGTGTACCTTTCTTCTACTTTCAAATGCTACAGTGGATGCTGATCCCTGGTCCAGGACGGTGCTATCAAATCGAAACTCAACTCTGGACCTGGGCAGTGCTATCAATTAGACGCTTATCTCCCATCATGTGCAGGGCTATCAAATGGAAACTGATCTCTGGACCTTTCCAGTGATATCCATTGCAGATCCATCCCCAGATCTGGGCAGTCCTATCAATTAGACACTGGCCGCTCGACCTGGGCAGTGCTATCAAATTGAGTCTAATCTCGGGACCTGGGCAGTACTATCATATGGAGACTGATCTCTGGACCTGGGCAGTGCTACCAAATAGAGTCTAATCTCGGGACCTGGACAGAGCGATCAAATGGAGACTGATCTCCGGCCATGGGCAGGGCTATCAAATGGAAACTGATCTCTGGACCTGGACAATGACATCGAATGGACACTAATCCACAGAGCTAGAAAGTGCTATCAAATCGAGACTGATCTCTGGACCTTTGCAGGTCGACCAATTGAAGGTAGATCTCTGGCCAGGGACTGGGCTGTCAAATGGATGCTGATCTCTCGACACAGACTGTGCTATCAAAGGAGACTGATCTCTTGAACTAGACAGTGCTATCAAATGGAGACTGAACCCCAGACCCAGACAGCGCTATCAATTGGAGATAAATGTTAACAAACAGAATAGTGAAATATTACAAAATAAGAGACACCAGTCTACCAGAATGAGTGAGTGAATGGATATTCAAAAGGAAGGATGATGTCGATTGGGGATCAAAAATCTAACCATCTTGAGGAGGGAGAGGGTATGGCTGAGTTTCTAAATTAATACTGTGCATCTGTCTTCATTAAAGAAAAGGATGCTGCCAGTGTCACAGGAAAGGAGGAGACAATTGAGAAATTTGGAAAGGATAACAATACACAAAGGTGATGGGATACACCGTAGGTTGCTGAGGGAGGTAAGGGTGGAAATAGATAAGGTCTCGAGCCACAATCTTTCAAACCTCCTTTGATGTGGGAGTAGTATCATGGTATGGTACAGCACAGGAGGAGGCCATTCCGCCCATCGTGCCTGTGCCGGCTCTTTGGAAAAGCTATTGAATTAGTCCAAATCTCTACTCTTTCCCTATAGCCCTGTATATTTTCTCCCTTCAAGTATTATTCCATTAACCTTTTGAAAATTTCTATTGAATCTGCTTCCACCACATATTGAGTCAGTGCGTTCCAGATCATTACAACTCGCTGTGTTAAATATGTTTCCTCTTGTCTACTCTGCCCCTTTTGCCGATCACCTTAAATCTGTGTCGTCTGATTATTGATCCTTCTGAAACTGGAAACAGTTTCTCCTTATTTACTCTATCAAAACCGTCCTTGATTTTGAACACCTCGATCAAATCTCCTCTTAACCTTGTCTGGTCTAAGGAGAAAGAAAAAACGGCAAATGGTTTTATTTCTCAGCAAGTCAGGCAGTATCTATCCAGAAAGGTCAGTCTTCCTTTGGTAACCTTGCAAAGGTCCATAGATCAGTCCCCATTGGATAGCACTCCCAGATCTGGGGCTGGATCTCCACTTGCTATCACTGGCAAGTTCCAGAGCTCAGTCTCCATTTGAAAGCACTCTCCAGGTCCAGAGCACAGTCGCCATTTGATAGCCCTGCCCATGGTCGGACATCAGTGTCCAATTGATAGCACTGCCCAGGTCCAGAGTTGAGTTTCGATGTGAAAGCACCATCCTGGACCAGGGATCAGCATCGACTGTAGCATTTGAAAGTAGAAGATAGTTGCTCATAGGGTTGGGTTGTGACTGATAGCACTAGAGTACGAAATAGCACAGAATTGAAAGCAAAATATTGCGGATGCTGGAAACCTGAAATAAAAAGAGAAAATGCTGGAGAAGCTCAGCAAGTGAGGCAGCATCTGTTGAGAATGAAACAGAGATAACGTCGATGGAAATACCTTTCATCAGAACTGGAAGATGTCAAAAGAATTAACATTTTTGAGTAAGTACAGAGCCGGGGAAGCGGTGGGCGGGAGTGGAGCAAAGAACTGAAGGAAATGTCTGTGATATGGAGGAGAGCAAGAATGATTAAATGATAAAAGAGATGATGATGCAAGGCAAGGAGGGTGGAATGGGACAGGTTAAGAAACAAAACATTGATCAGGTAAAGCTGTAAATGGCAACAGCAGAACCATTACCAGCACTAACTGTCCAAAAAAATGGGAGAAGTGGTTCTGATCTGAAGTTATGGAAATCAATGTTGAGTCCGGAAGGTTGTAAAGTTCCTAAACGAAAGATGAGATGCTGTTACTCGAGCTTTTATTGACCTTCATTGGAACAGTTTAAGAGGCCGAGGACAGAGAGTTCAGAGTCGGGTTGGGATGGGCAATTAAAATGGCCAGTGTCCGGCAGGTCAGGGTCATGCTTGCGGACAGAGTTGAGCTGTTCAGCAAAGCGATCACCCAATCTGCGTTTCGTCTCCCCAATGTCGAGGAGACCGCATTTTGAGCAGCGAATGCAGAATAGTAACTTAAAAGAAGTACGAGTAAATCACTGTTTCACCTGGAAGGAGCGTTTGGTGCCCTGGACGGTGGGAAGGGCGGAGGTGAAGGGGCAGCTGTTGCAACTCTTGCACTCGCACGGGAAGGTGCCGTGGGGATGGGAGCCGGTGTTGGGATGATGTAAGAGTGGACCATTGTGTCATGGAGGGAGCGGTGCCTTCAGAATGCTGAAAGGGGAGCGATAGGGAAGATCGCGCTGGAGTTGGCGAAAATGGTGGAGGATGATACGTTGAATGTGGAGGCTGTTGATGTGGAAGTTGGGGACATGGGGGACCCTATTATGGCTCTGAAAGGGAAGGGAAGGGGTGAGCTCAGAAGTGCGGGAAATAGGACGGAAACGGTCGAGGGCTTTGTCAACTACAATGGAGGGGAATCCTCGGTTGGGTAAAAAGGAAGACATATCGTACATGGTTAAAGGAGAACAACCCCAGCTTCTCCAGCCTCTCCATACAACTGAAGTCCCTCATCCCTGGTACCATTCCATTAAATATCTTCTGCATCCTCTCTAAGGCTTTCTTAAAGTGTGGTGCTCAGAATTGTACACAATATTCCACCTGAGGCCCAAGCAGTGTTTCATAAAGGTTTAGCATAATTTCCTTGATTTTGTACTCTATGCCTCTATTAATAAAGCCAAAGATCCCATAAGCTTTATCAACAGCCTTCTCAAGTGTCCTGCCACCTTCAAAGATGTGCTTACATATACCCGCAGATCTCTCTGTTCCTGCACTCCCATCAAAATTGTACATTTAGTGTAAATTGCCGCTCCTCGTTCCTCTTGCCAAAATGTATCATTTCACACTTCTCCGCGTTAAATTTCATCTGTCATGTGTCTGCCCATTTCAGCAATCTGTCTATGTCCTCCTAAAGTCTGTTACCATCCTCCTCATTCTTTATTACATTTCCAAATTACGTGTCATCTGCAAACTTTGAAATTTTCTGTCTATATAGTCAAGTCATGACTGTATATCAAAAACAGCAATGGTCCAAATACCGCCCCTGAGGAACACCACGTTATACTTCCCTCCATTGTGAAAAACAACCGTTCACCAAAACTCTCTGCTTTCTGTCCCTCAGCAAATGTTGCATCCCCGCTGCCACTGTCCCTTTAATCCCATGGGCTTCAATTTAGCTAACAAAACTGTTGTGCTATTATGTGGTACATTATCAAATGTCTGGTAGCAGAGAACCGGAGGGTTGGTAATGTAACACCCCTGTTTAAAAAAATGGGAGTGGGACAAACCACGTAATGATAAGTCAGTCCGCCTCGTATCGGTGGTGGTGAAACTTCTTGAGACCATTGTCACTTGGAAGAACTTGATTAATCAATGATAGCCAGCATGGATTTGTTAAAGGCAAACCGTGTCTGACAAATTAGTTCTTGAATTAAATAACAGAAAGGGTTGATGAGGGCACTGAGGTTGATGTTGTGGCATATAGACTCTCAAAAGGCGTTTGGCAAAGTGTCACATAATAGACTTGATAGCAAAATTGAAGCACCTGGGATTAAAGTGCCAGCGATAGCGTGGAAGGAAAAACTGCAACTCACTCCTACAAATGGCTTAACTACTTATAGGCCAGACACTAGAACTAACCACAGTATAGCTTGGACACTAAAACTATCCATGGTATAGCTTAGATACTGGAACTATCCACAGTATAGCTTAGATTCCAGCACCACCCATATACAGCTTGGATACCAGAACTATCCATAGTATAGATTAGATACTCGATGAAACCAGATTGCCACAGGAAATAATTCAATTGTTACCAGATGTGCAACAAGTTCTGGATGAAGGAAGTGAGCAGCATTTTACTAACATCATAGATTGATTTGGGGAAAATGAAGAGCATGGTTATTGTACGGCTACACTAAACTGAACATTGTGCAATCCTCAAATTGAACTCTGAAACTGAGCTACATTATTTTTATTAACCCTAGCAGCTAAGCCTCTGAGATGTCACACGAAAGTTCCACCAAATGTACTCTGAAAAGCAGCAATTGGACACTAGAACTATCCATAGTATAGCTTAGATACTAGAACCATTCATTGTACGGCTTAGACTATATTACTATTCATAGTATAGCTTTGATATTAGAACTCTCCATAGAATAACATAAATATAGAACTATCCATGTCATAGCTTAGATACTAGGAACATCCAGAGTATAGCTTATATCCGAGAACTAACCTTAGTATAGATCGATAGTACAACCATCCATAGTATGGCTGAGATATTGGAACAATCCATAGTATAGCTCAGATACTAGAACTCGCCAAAGTATAGTTTAGATACTAGAACCACCCATGGTATAAGTTAAATACTTGATTTAGACATGATATAACTTAGATACTAGAACTATCCATAGTAGAGCTTAGATACTGGAACTAGCCAGAGTATAGCTTAGAAACCAGAACTATCCATAGAATAACTTATAGAAAGAACTATCCATGTTATAGCTTAGATGCTAGAACTATACATAGTTTGGTTAGACACTAGAACTATCCATAATATAGCTTAAATACCAGAACTATACATAGTATGGCGTAGATACTGGAACCATCCAAACTTTGGCTTAGATATTAGAACTATCCAATATATAGCTTAGATATTAGAACAAGCCATCGTACGATCCATTGTTTACACTAGAAGTCGCCAGAGTATTGCTTAGATACTAAAACTATTCATAGCATAGCATAGATGTTAGAGCTATCCATGGCATAACTTAGACACTGGAACTAGTCATAGAACTAAATACGAGAACTATCCAGAGCTTAGATACTGGAACAAGCCATAGTATAGCTTAGGTATTAGCACTCTCCATAGAAAAACTTAAATATAGAAATATCCATGTCATAGCTAAGATATTAGACCCATCCATACTATAGCTTAGATGCTCGAATTATCCATAGTATAGCTTAGATACTAGAACAATCGAAGTTATTGCTTCGATACTGGAAGTATCCATAGTATAGCTTAGATACCAGAACCGGCCATGGTATAACTTAGATACTAGAACTATCCATAGTATAGCTTGGACACGAGCACTATTCATAGAATAACTGAAATATAGACCGATCCATATTATAGCTTAGATACTAGAACTACCCATAGCATAGCTTGAACATTATTACTATTGATAGTATAGCTTTGATATTAACACTGTCCAGAGAATAACTTAAATATCGAACTATCCATGTTATAGCTTAGATACTAGAAACGTCCGTACTTTAGATTAGATACTAGAACTATCCATAATATAGCTTAGATAGTAGAACTATCAATAGCAAAGCTTAGATAGTAGAACTATCCATAGTATAGTTTAGATACTAGTGCTATCCATAGTATAACTTAGATACTAGAATTATCAAAGTACAGCTTAGCACTGGAAATAGTCATAGTATAGCTTAGATACTAGAACTATCCGTGGAATAACTTAAATATAGAACTTTCCCTGTTATAGCTTACATACTAGAAATATCCATGGTTAGGTTAGATACTAGAACTAACCTTAGTATAGATATATAGTAGAACCATCCGTAGTATGGCTGAGATATTGGAACAAAACATTGTATATCTTAGATACTAGCACTATCCATAGAATAACTTAAATATAGAACTATCCATGTTATAGCTTAGATGCTAGAAATATGCATAGTTTGGTTAGATACTAGAACTATCCAGAGTATAGCTTGGACACCAGAACTATACATAGTATGGCTTAGATATAAGAACAATCCAAAGTTTGGCTTAGATATTAGAACTATCCAATATATTACTTAGATATTAGAACAAGCCATCGTATAGCTTAGATAGCAGAACTATCCATGGTATAGATTAGATACTAGAATGATCCATTGTTTAGCTCAGATAGTAGAAGTCGCCATCGTATAGCTTAGATACCAAAACTATCCATGGTATAGCATAAATGCTAGAGCTATCCGTGGCATAACTTGGAAACTAGAACTAGCCATTGTAGAGCATAGATACGATAACTATCCAAAGTAGTGTTTTGATACCAGAACAAGCTATAGGAAAGCTTAGATACCAGAACTATCCATGGTATATCTTAGATACTAGAATGATCCATTGGAGAGCTTAGATACTAGAACTATCCATAGTATAGCTTATAAACTAGAACTATTCATAGTATACCTTAGGTATTGGCACTCTTCATGGAATAACTCAAATATAGAAATGTCCATGTTATAGCTAAGATATTGAACTATCCATACTATAGCTTAGATGCTAGAACTAACCATAGTATAGCTCAGATACTAGATCTATCGATGTTATTGCTTCGATACTGGAAGTATCCATAGTATAGCTTAGATACTAGAACCTGCCATGGTATAACTTAGATACTAGAACTATCCATAGTATAGCTTAGATAACAGTACTATCCATAGAATAACTTAATTATAGAACTATCCATGTTATAGTTTAGATACTAGAACTATCCATAGTGTTGATGTGGAGATGCCGGTGATGGACTGGGGTTGACAATTGTAAACAATTTTACAACACCAAGCTTTCGGAAATTTCCTCCTTCCTCAGGCAAATGTTTGCCTGAGGAAGGAGGAAATCTCCGAAAGCTTGTGAATTTAAAATAAAATTGCTGGACTATAACTTGGTGTTGTAAAATTGTTTACAATTATCCATAGTGTAGGTTAGATCGTAGAACTATCCATAATATAGCTTAGGTACTAGAACTAGAGATATTATGGCTTACATACTAGTACTATGCACGGTATAACTTAGATATTAGAAGTATCCATAATATAGCTAATGTACTGGAATCAGAGATAGTATAACTTAGATACTAGAACTATCTATACTATAGCTTAGATACTGGAACTAGCCAGAGTATAGCTTAGACACCAGAACTATCCATAATATAGCTTAGATAATAGAACTCGAAATAGTATAGCTTCGATACGAGAGCTGTAGCATAGTATAGCTTAGGTATTGGAACTATCCATAGCATAGCTTAGACACTGTTACTATTGATAGTATAACTTTGATACCAGCACTATCCATAGAATAACTTAAATATAGAACTATCCATGTTATAGCTTGGATACTAGAACCATCCATAGTTTAGCTTAGATACTAGAACTATCCATAATATAGCTTAGAGAGTAGAATTATCCAAAGTATGGCTGAGATACTCGAAATATCCATGGCATAGCTTTGATATTCGAACTATCCATAGTAAAGCTTAAATACTGGAACTATCCATAGCATAGCTTAAACACTGCTACTATTGATAGTATAACTTTGATACTAGCACTATCCATAGAATAACTTAAATATAGAACTATCCATGTTATAGTTTCGATACTAGAACTATCCATTGTTTATCTTAGATACCAGAACTATCCATAATATAGCTCAGAGAGTAGAACCAGAGATAGTATAGCTTAGATACTAGTACTATCCACGGTATAACTTAGATACTAGAACTATCCATAGCATAGCATAGATATTAGAACTATCCATAGTAAAGCTTAGGTACTCGAACCAGAGTTAGTGTAGCATAGATACTAGAACTATACACGGTATAACTTAATACTAGATCTAGCCATGGTATAACTTAGATACTAGAACTATCTATACTATAGCTTAGATACTGGAACTAGCCAGACTATAGCTTAGATACCAGAACTATCCATAGTATCGCTTAGATAATAGAACTCTAAATAGTATAGCTTCGATACGAGAGCTGTACCATAGTATAGCTTAGGCACTGGAACTATCCATAGTATAGCTTAGACACTGTTACTATTGCTAGTATAACTTTGTTACTAGCACTATCCATAGAATAACTTAAATATAGAACGATCCATGTTATAGCTTAGATACTAGAATTATTCATAAAATAGCATAGAGAGTAGAATTATCCAGAGTATGGCTGAGATACTAGAAATATTCATAGCATAGCTTTGATATTCGAACTATTCATCGTATAGCTTAAATACTGGAACTATCCATAGCATAGCTGAGAGAGTAGAAGTATCCATGGTATAACTTAGATTCTACAACTAGCCATGGTATAACTTAAATACTTGAACTATCTATAGTATGGCTTGGATACTGGACCTAGCCATAGTATAGCTTAGATACTAGCACTATCCATACAATACCTTAAATATAGAATTATCCATGTTATAGCTTAGATACTAGAACTATCCATGATATAGCATAGACATTCGAACTATCCATAATATGGCTGAGATGCTGGAACTATCCATTGCATAGCTTACATACTAGAACTATCCATGTTATAGATTAGATATTGGAAGTATCCATATTATAGCTCAGATAATAGAACTATCCATAATGTAGCTGAGAGACTCGAACTTTCCAATTATAGTTTAGATACTTGAACTATCCATAGTATAGCTTAGGTACCAGAACCAGAGATAGTATAGCTTAGACACCACAACCATCCACGGTATAACTTAGATACTAGTTCGAGCCATGGTATAACTTAGATACTAGAACTATCTATTGTATAACTAAGGTACTAGAACTATCCATAGTATAGCTTAGATACTAGTACTATCCATAGTATAGCTTGGACACTATTACTATTGATAGTATAACTTTGATATTGGAACTATCCATAGAATAACTTGAATACAGAACTATCCATGTTATAGCTTAGATGCTAGAAACATTCGTAGTTTAGCTTAGATACTATAACAATCCATAGTATAGCTTAGATAGTCGATCTATCCATATTATGGCTGAGATATTAGGAATATCCATAGCATAGCTTAGATATCAGAACTATCCATAGTATGGCTTAGATACTAGTACTATCCATAGTATAGCTTGGATACAAGAAGTATCCATAGTATGACTTACATACTAGAACTAGCCATGGTATAATTTAAATACTTGAACGATCTATAGTACAGCTTAGATACGGGAACTAGCCATAGTATAGCTTAGATGCTAGCACTATCTATCGAACAACCTAAACATAGAACTATCCATGTTATAGCTTAGATACTAGAACTATCCATAGCATAGTGTAGACACTCGAACTAATCATTGTATGTCTGAGATGCTGGAATTGAGATGCTGAGATTGCATCGCTAACATACTGGAACTGTCCATGTTATAGCTCAGATACTGGAAGTATCCACAGTATAGCTTAGATACTAGAACTTGTCATATCACTTAGATACTAGAACTATCCATAGTAGAGCTTAGGTACTAGAACTAGCCATAGTATAGCTTTCATACTGGGACTATCCGTAACATGGCTTACATACTAGAACTATCCATACTATAGGTCAGATACTAGAACTATCCATAGTATAGCTGAGAGACTAAAACTTTCCATATTATAGCTTAGATACTTGAACTATCCATAGTATGTAAGGAATCTTACAACACCAGGTAAAAGTCCAACAAATTTATTTTAAAATAAATTTGTTGGACTATAACCTGGTGTTGTAAGATTCCTTACATTTGTCCACCCCAGTCCATCACCGGCATCTCCACATTATATCCATAGTATAGCATAGACACTACTACTATTCATAGTATAGCTTTGATATTAGCACTATCCATAGAATAATATAAATATGGAACTATCCATGTTATAGCTTAGATACTAGAACCATCCATAGTATAGTTTAGATTCTGGAACTATCCATCGTGCAGCTTAGATAGTAGAATTATCCATAGCAAAGCTTAGATACTAGAACTATCCATGGCATAGCTTAGATATTAGAACTATCCACGTTATAACTTAGACACTAGAAATAGCCATGGTATAACTTAGATATTAGAACTATCTAAAGTACATTATAGATACTGGAACTAGCCAGAGTATAGCTTAGATACTAGAACTATCCAAAGTATAGCTTAGATACTAAAACTATCGATTGTATAACTTAGATACGAGAGCTAAACCATAGTATAGCTTCGGTACTAGAACTATCCATCGTATAGCTTATATACTAGTACTATCCATAGTATGGCTTAGATACTGGAACTATCCATAGTATAGCTTAGACATTGGAACTATCCATGGTGTAACTTAGAAACCAGAACAATCCATTGAATAACTTGGATACGAGATGAAACCAGATTGCCTCAGGAAATAATTCAAATTTTACCAGATGTGCATCGAGTTCTGGATGAAGGAAGTGAACAGCATTTTACTAACTTCATAGACTGATTTGTGGAACATGATGAGCATGTGTTATTGAACGGCTGCACGAAACTAAACATTGTGCAATCCTCAAATTGAACTCTGAAACTGAGCTAAATTGTTTTCATTCACCCTAACAGCTAATATTATGTTATATCAGACTAAAGTTCAAACTAATGTACTCGGAAAAGCAGCAATTGTTGTCATAATGACTTTGCTCACTGTCTTATCTGTGGATAGATAGAGTTAGGGACATAATTTAGTGTCAAAGATTAAATATAGTATCATGGTTCATTTCTTGACCTCAACAAGAATGTTGTTTCAGCAAGACTGTAGGCAGAATAATTGCTGCATTAGTATTTATATGAATATGTTGAAGTTACAACAGGAAAACAGGCCAATTGGCCCATCCAGTCCGTCTTGGCATTTACCCTCCACACGAGCAAATAGTCCTCATCGGATTTCCACACCCTGTCCCCATATCCCTTCAGTCCCTTTTCCTTTTTTTATCCATCCAGTCTATCTTGGATGTTGACATAGTTACTGCTTCAACGACTAATCCTGGAAGTGAATTCCACTCTCTGTGTGAAGAAGATTCTCCTTCCCTCTCTACTAAACCTCCTACAATAATCTTGCATCTGCGAAACATATATCATAGAATCAGAGAATCATACAGCACAGAAGGAGGTCATTCAGCCCGTCATGCTTGTTCCGGCTCTTTGAAAGAGAACCCAATTAGTCCCATTCCTCTGCCCTTTCCCCACAGCTCTGCAAAATTTTCCCCTTCAGGTATTTATCCAATTCCCTTTTGAAAGTTTTGTTGAATTTGCTTCCACCGCCCTTTCAGGCAGCGCATTCCAGATCTGAACAACTCGCTGCGTGAAAAAATTCTGCTCAGCTCGCCTCTGGTTCTTTTGCCGATTACCTTAAATCTGTGACCTCAGGTAACTGATCCTTTTGTCACCGGAATCAGTTTCTCCTTATTTACTCTATCAAATCAGTTAATTATTTTCAACACCTCTATCAAATCTCCCCTTTACCTTCTCTGTGCTAAGGAGAACAATCCCAGCTTTTCCAGTCTCTCCACATAACTGAAGTCCCTCATCCCTCGTACCATTCCAGTAAATCTCCTATGCAGCCTCTCTGAGGCCTTGACATCCTTCCTAAGTGTGGCGCCTAGAATTCAACACAATACTCCAGCTGAGGCCGAAACTGTGTTTGAGAAAGGTTCAGCATAACTTCTTGCTTTTATACATTACTTCCCTTTTTACAACCCCAAGGATCCGGTCTGCTTTTTAACAGACTTATAAACTTGTCCTGCCTCCTGAAAATATTTGTGCACGTACACCCCCAGAACTCTCTGTTGCTACACTCCCTTTATATTGCACCATGCAATTATACAATATCAGGAGAAAATGACTGTTAAAAATAAGGCGAGAGCAACAATTATTTTTTTTAAATTGCCTCTACAGCAATGTGGATAGCATCCGAAACAAAACGGGGGAACTGGAGGTACTAATTCATAGTGAGGAGCCAGGTGTAGTAAGGATAACTGAAACATGGCTACAAAAAGAATAGGACCGACAATTAAATATTGCAGCTTATACCGTATTTAGAAAGGATAAGGAAGGAAGCAGGGGTGGTGGGGTAGCTGTATTAATCAGACAACATAACGACAGTAGCAAAATGGGAAATCACGAATATTAAGACAGAAACAGAATCCATATGGATTGAGATAAAGGATAAGAACGGATCGGTCACATTAATGGGGATATTCTACAGCTCACCTCATAGTGGAAGGGAAGAGGAGTAAGAAATATATAGTCAAATCTATGAAATGAGCAATAAATTCAAATAATAAATCATGCGATATTTTAATGACCCTCAAAAAAAATGGCAAGAATAGGTGGGGAAAGGGGAATGGAGTTTTTACAGTTAATACAGGACTACTTTCTTACCGAGTATGTGAGAAGCCCAAAAAGAGAGGAATCACTGCTGGATCCAGTGATGAGAAATGGACCGGAACAGATAAGAGAAGTAAGTTTAGGGGGAATCTAGGCAAAAGCGATCATGACACAATAAGGTTTAAAGTAATGATTGAGAAAGACATAATTAAAACAAAGATCAAATTAATAGATTGTAGAGAAAGCGAATTTTGAGGGGAGGAAAATTGAACTGGGGAAGGTAAACTGGAAAAAGTTTTTGACAGAAAAAGAGATAGAGCAGCAGTGGGATATACTTTAAACAGTGATCAGTAGAGTTCAGGAGAACATATTCCTGAAAAAAGTAAGAACAAACTAGCCAGTAATGAAACACCATGGACGAATGAAAAGACAAGTGTAAAATTGACACGAAAGAGAAAAACGTACACGAAGTGCATCGACAATATAGGGGCGGATAACAAAAGGGAATCCGAAGAGGTTATTAAAGAAGTCAATAAAGAATTAGGAAAGTGAAGAGAAACTACGAGATTAAACTATCAAGAAATATAAAAAGTAATAGTAAAGTATTATAAGAATACATAAATAACGAAAGAAAGATCAGGACCGGGATAGAGCCACTAACGGGTGCACAAGGTAAATTCACATGTTTCAACAGCGAAATGGCAGAAATATTGAATAGTCACTTTGCTTCATTATTTAGCAGCGAGGTGGACATGACATTCGAAGAAGAGATCGAAAAATAAATAAAGATATTTAAGATGGAAATGGGGAGATAATTGACAAAATGATCAAGCTTAGAGAGGATAAAACTCTCAGCTTGATCATTTGGTCCAAATGGATTGCATCCGCGCATCTTAAAAGAAGTTAAGGATGAGATATCATAGAATCATGGAAAATTTACAGCAGGGAAGGAGGCCATTCGGCGCATTGTGTCCGCGCCGGCCGAAAATGAGCCATCCAGCCTCATCCCACTTTCCACCACCTGTAAGTTACGGCACTTCAGGTGCACATCCAGGTACTTTTTAAATGAGTTGAGGGTTTCTGCCTCTGCCACCCTTTCAGGCAGTGAGTTCCAGATCTCCACCACCCTCTGGGTGAAAAGATTTTTGCTCAGCTCCCCTATAATCCTTCCACCAATTACTTAAAATCTATGCCTCCTGGTTATTGACCCCTCTGCTAATGGAAATGGTTCCTTCCTATCCACTCTTTTGGACCCTCATAATTTGGTACACTTCAATTAAATCACCCCTCAGCCTCTCCTGTTCCAAAGAGAACAACTCCAGCCTATCCAATCTTTCCACATATCTAAAATTCTCTTTTGCTGGAAACATCCTCGTAAATCTCCTCTGTACTCTGTATAATACAATCACATCTTTCCTGTAATTTGTTGACCTGGACTGTACGCAGTACTCAAGCTGTGACCGAACCATTGTTTTATACAGTTGCAGTATAACCACTCTGGTCTTATTTTCTATGCCTTGACTAACAAAGGAAAGTATTCCATATGCCTTCTCAACCACCTTCTCCACCTGTCCTGCTGCCTTCAGGGATCTGTGGACGTGCACTCCAAGTTCCCTCACTTCCTCTGCACCTCTCATTATCCTCCCATTTAAAGTGTTTTCCTTTGCCTTGTTCGCTTTCCCCAAATCCAGATTGAATTCCATTTTGCCACTTCCCTGCCCACCTGTTCAGTCCATTGATATCTTCCTGCTTTCTACAGCTTTCCTCTCACGATCAACCACAAGACCATTTTGTGTATCATTTGCAAACTTCTCAATCATTTTAATCCAAATCATTAAAATATACCACAAAAAGCAAAGGTAATAGTACTGAGCCTTGAGTCAGTAGAGTTATAATGATTGGGGATTCTATAGTTAGGGGAGCAGACAGGCGTTTCTGCGGCCACCTATGTGGTTCCGGGATGGTTTGTTCCTTCCCTGATTACGCGGTCAAGGATGTCATTGAGCGGCTGCAGAAAATTCATGAAGGAGAGGGTAAACAGCCAAAGGCCGTGGCCCATATCGGTAACAAAGACATAGGTAGAAAGAGGGATGAGTTACTGCAGGCAGATTTTATGGCGTTAGAAAATTAATTAAAAAGCAGAACATCAAAGGTTGCAATCTCTGGATTACTCCAGGTGCCACGCGCTTGCGAGTCTAGAAATAGGAGGGTGGAGCAGATGAATGCGTGGCTGGAGAGATGGTGCAGGAAGGAGGGCTTTAGATTCCTGGGGATTGGTATCTGTTCTGGGGGAGGTGGGTCCTGTACAGGCCGGACGGGTCGCACCTCAACAGGGCCGGGATTAATACCTCTGCAGGGAGGTTTGCTAATGCTGTTGGGGAGGGTTTAAACTAGCTTGGTCGGGGTTGGGAACCTGAGTGAGGATCCAGATGGGACAGAATCACAACTGGAGATGGAAGGCAGAAAATTAGTCATTGAGTTTGGAAGGCAGAGGGAACAAAGGTTAGAAAATAAACAACAAATCTGTTTGGCAGAGCTGAAAGATATATACCTCAATGCAAGGAATATAGTGAATAAGGCAGATGATCCGAGGGCACGGATAGACACGTGGCAGTGTTTGAAATTTCATGCAGTAAAATGCGAAGTGATACATTTCAGTAGGAAGAACGAGGAGAGGCAATATAAACCAGAGGGCACAACTCTAAAAGGGGTACAGGAACAGAGATCTGGTGATAAATGGATAAACCAGTCGTCCCCCAACAACGTTCAAGTCCGTATCCCTTGGACTTAAGGGTCTGGAGATGAGGGCCGTACTCGGGGGAACGACCAGGGTGAGAGAGACTAATGCTTTTAATGGGGACAAGGGCACCAAAGGTGAAGGTGTGGGTGCGATTGAGCAGTTCGATAGTTGCATAAATGTCGTAGTAAATGTAGGGTCACAGTGAAACAGTTGGGAATTTGAAAGGGCCGTTGTAAGTGACGTGGGGAGAGTTTTGTTTTCCCCAGGGGAAACATTGAATGGAGTGGGGTTGGGAGGGTGAAAGGGGGTGTGGGTGGAGAGGGTGACAAATAATTTATCAGAGATTGTATTATCCATGATGGGAGTAGTGAGGCCACGTGAGATGGCAAGGTCGAGGGGGTGATTGTGAATATAGGAAGGGGAGTTTACATGGAGGGAGAGATTAAGGCTGGACAGGAGGGCGGTGAACTCAGAGGACAGAGAGAAAAATAGAAAGAGAGACAGAGAGCGATTCAGAGAAAGAATGAAATGGCGAGAGTGAGAGAGAGGGAGAGAAAAGAGAGAGCCAGAGAGCGAGACAGACAGAGAGAGAGAGCGAGACAGAGAAAGGGAGACAGAGAGAGAGAGAAAAAGAGAGACAGAATGCAAGACAGAGAGAGAGAGAGATAGAGAGAGTCAGAGACAAAGAGGGACCCAGAGAGAGAGAGAGAGACAGATAGTCAGAGACAGAGAGAGACGCACAGAGAGATACAGACAGAGGCAGAGGGAGACAGAGAGAAAATGAAAGCGAGACAGAAACATACATACAGAGAAAGAGAGACAGGGGAGAGAGAGAGGGAGAGAGAGAGAGAAGCAGAGAGGGGGTGAGATACAGTCAGACAAGGAAGACAGAAAGAGATGGGAGGAACTCAGTCAATCTGTACTGCTCAATGTAACCAGAGCAACGCCCGTTAATCACAATATTAAACAGTTTCAAAGCAATGATTGGCGATATAATCGAATCTGGCTGATGTTATTGCTAACCTGTTGCTTCCAGTTATTGCATTAAACGAGAACCGAGCGGGAAAGCAGGATGCGCGAAACTGAAACAGGTGGAACGAGTGACCGGCACAGACTGAACAGAAAATGCATCTGTCAGGATCCGTTTGCTGCAGTCAGTGCTGAGCTCAGACCCAATCAAAAACCTGTCATCTGGAGCGAGGGCGCGGTCTGGATCAAAGTTTGTTCGACAGATCCGCGGGGCAGCGGCACTTACACTGGAGATTCCCTTCAGTATTCTTTGAGTAAAGGAGTTGAGTGGATATGGGAACTGTGGCATTGGTTGAACTGATATCACAAGTAGGACAAACAGTTGAAGACCACAATCTTACATTATCAGCAACAGCAGCAACACACAGCAACTTACCTGGGATAGAAACAGCAGCAATTATAGGGTAGACAATCCTCATTAACAGTCTGTAGTCCATAGCGTGAGTCGGTTGTGCTGCAGCCTCTCGCTCCCAATTCCAGTCCCTCTCACTCCCACTCCCAGCCCTTATCGTTCTCAGTCTCAGTCCCAAGCCGAGTCACAGCCCCTCTCACTCCCACACCCAGTCCCAGTCCCAGTCCCAGCCACTCTCACACGATGCATTGAGGAGATCTCCTATTTCTAGAGAGGAGGAAACTCCCGCGAGGCGGGGAAAGGGAGGGAAGGTTACATCATGTTCCTTACAGTCAGTTGCACACAGCAGTTTGGTAAGTGCTGTCAACAGCATTGTATAACATTATATTTAAACGAGTGTAAAATAGATGGGGAATCTTGCGAAATCCCTCATTAAATTCCTGTCAATTAAACACCACGTGATAATCTTGTACATTCAGCTGATTAACCGGCTCGTTTAACTGCCCGTTTCACCATAAAAGGTGAAAATGCGAAGCGGAAAGAATTCCACGGGGATTGCTGACTGAATCCTGAAAACATGATGTTTGCACACAGCCCGGCTCCTGAAACCTACAAGCAGATATTGGCTGCATCTGTTGGAAAGTTCACAGTTAGGGTTCATCCGTTAAAAGACAGAAAATTGCAACAAGATAGGGTAACATTAACACAGACACTGAAACAAACTGCCAGTAATCAGGGACCATTAGAAACCAGAGAGAGAGAGAGATTGGACAAGCGTAGAACTGCTGCGTTAAAATAGGGAACCATAAGCAACAGGACATGAGCTGCTGGACCACATAGAGGTACCGATACACCAGAGAGAGAGAGAGAGAAGGATAGAGAGTGAGGGATATAGAAAGAGGGGGGCATAGAGAGAGAGAGAGAGAGACAGAGAGAAAGGTAGAGAGTGAGGGATGGAGATAGAGAGTGAGAGTGAGAGAGAGAGAGAGAGGGAGAGAGAGAGACAAGGATAGAAGGACAGAGAGTGATGGATAGAGGAAAACAGTGAGATAGAGAGAGATAGAGACAGATAGAGAGACAGTGAGGGATAGACAGAGACAGAGTGAGAGACAGAGACAGAGAGTCTGAGACAGAGACAGAGAGAGACTGAGACAGATAGCAACAGAGACAGAGAGAACGGGTCTGCATCACTCATCTCACCTGCACTTTCATCCAATCAGACACAACACTGACACAAGAACATAACAAATAGGAGCAGGAGTAGGCCATTCGGCCCCTCGAGACTGCTCCGCCATTCAATAAGAACATGGCTGATCTTCGACCTCAACAACACTTTCCCGCACCATCCCCATATCCCTTGATTCCTCTAGAGTCCAAAAATTTATCGATCTCAGCCTTTCATATATTCAATGACTGAGCATCCACAGCCCTCTGGGGTGGAGACTTCCAAAGATTCACAACCCTCTGAGTGAAGAAATTCCTCCCCATCTCAGTCTTAAATGGCCGACCCCTTATCCTGAGACTATGCCCTCTCGTTCTCGACTCTCCAGCCAGGGGAAAGTCCTTTCTGCATCTACCCTGTCAATATCCAACACACACATCAGTGATCTCAACTATACTCTCAATACCCAACTGAGACCCATCACTGACCTCACCTACATGTCAATACCCAACACAGAGACATCACTGACCTCACCGACACTGTCAATATCCAGCCCAGACACATCACTGACCTCACCTACACTGTCATTATCCAGCCCAGACACATTACTGACCTCAATTACACTGTCAATATCCAGCCCAGACAAATTATTGATTTCACCTACACTGTCAATATTGAACCCAGATACATCACTGACCTCACCTACAGTATCAATATCCACCCCAGTCACATCAATTACCTCATCCACATTGTTAATGTCCACCCCAGTCACATCAATGACCTCATCTAAACTGTCAATATCAACCCCAGTCACATCAATGAGCTCACCTACACTGTCAATATCCACCCCAGTCACGTCAATGAGCTCACCTACACTGTCAATATCCACCCCAGTCACATCAGTGATCTCACCCACACTTTCAATTTCCAACACAAACACATCACTGACCTCATCTGCAATGTCAACATCCACCTCAGTCACATCAATGACCTCAACTACACTGTCAATATCCACCCCAGTCACATCAATGACCTCACCTACACTGTCAATATCCACACCAGTCACATCACTGATCTCACCTACACTGTCAACATCCACCCCAGTCAAATCAATGAGCGCACCTACACTGTCAATATCCAACACATACAAATCAATGATCTGAGCTACACTGTCAATATCCAGCCCGGACACATCACTGATCTCATCGATTGGTCGGATTAATCAAGGACAGTCAACATGGTGTTGACCGGAGGTCACCGGTTACGATTATTGGCTTAGTGCACAGAGGAGAAGGTCAATTCTCTCTTAATTCTCAATTCGCTTTATTAACGTTATTAGCTCATGTACATACCACTTATACGTCTGGTTAGATATAGCATGCAGTTTACAGCAGGTTATACAGTTTTATACTCAAACTAGGATTTAAACGCACGCCCACTAGGTTTCTCTGAATAACACTCCCTGAGTGGTCACAGAATAGAAAGGATATTATATTACCCGGAAAGGAGAGCTGACGCTGGCCATGCGTTTCGGTCTCTCTCTCTTGACGTCATCTCTACGTCCCCGACGTAAGGTCCCAACTTCCGCATGGTTCGTCTCCGGAGTCTCGCATACAAACCCTGGCACCAAGCCTGCAATTCTTCAGTTTTAACTCCAAGTCTGTCTTTTCGAATGATGCTGTCTTTGATGTTGGCTTAAAGTTCCTCGAATGGTCGGTGTCATCCCCTGATTGGCTCTGTTCCAAGTGGTTAGGCAGCATCACCTCATTACTCCTTTTCGAAATAAGCCTGGTGTCTCATCAGAGCTCCTTTGTCCCTTAGAAGCGTAACTAATTCATACCGGTTTCGGCCAGCTCCGACCAGTAACTAAACTCCAGGTTACTTCAGTTCAAAAGTTAGTCTCTTTGCCTGAGTGTGAGCAATTCGAAATAAACTCAGTAGTTTTCTGCAGCCCCTGGCCAACATCTCCCCCCTTTTGATCCAAAGATGCTTATCTTAGGATCATTATTCACCCTTTCTCTGTACCACTCCTGAAGGTGTCATTGTCCCCTAATGGGCACGTTACATCCGCGATATCACATGGTTATAGAAAAAATATCAATGGTTAGAGAAAAATATTTTTAAAAACGAATACAATGGACTTCACACAGTGTCTTTATATTGAAAATCGCTTCTTCTGTTTCATTATAGCACGAACACTCAAATGTTTCAAAATTTCATTTTTCCACCTTCAAAGCTGATATATTTGAATATGCCAAGTATTAATTAGAACATAAGAACATAAGAAATAGGAGCAGGAGTAGAACAATCAGCCCATCGAGCCTGCTGCGCCATTCAATGAATTTATGGCTGATCTGATCCTAACGTCAAATTTAAATTCATGTCCAATTTCCTGCCCGCTCCCCATAACCCCTAATTCCCTTTACTTCTAGGAAACTGTCTATTTCTGTTTAAAATGTATTTAATGATGTTGCTTCCACAGCTTCCCGGGGCAGCAAATTCCACAGATCGACTCCGCTCTGAGTGAAGAAGTTTCTCCTCATCTCAGTTTTGAAAGAGCAGCCCCTTATTCTAAGATTATGCCCCCTAGTTCTAGTTTCACTCATCCTTGGGAACATCCTTACCGCATCCACCCGATCAAGCCCCTTCATAATCTTCTATGTTTCAATTAGATCGCCTCTCATTCTTCTGAACTCCAATGAGCAGAGTCCCAATCTTCTCAACCTCTCCTGATATGTCCACCCCCTCATCACCGGGATTTACCGAGTGAACCTTATTTGTACTGCCTCGAGAGCAAGTATGTATTTTCTTAAGTATGGACACCAAAACTGTATGCAGTATTCCAGGTGCGGTCTCACCAATACCTTATATAACTGCAGCAATACCTCCCTGTTTTTATATTCTATCCCCCTAGCAATAAAAGCCAACATTCCGTTGGCCATCTTGATCACCTGATGAACCTGCATACTAACTTTTTGATTTTCTTGCACGAGGACCCCCAGATCCCTTTGTACTGCTGTACTTTCCAGTTTCTCACCATTAAGATAATAGCTTGCTCTCTGAGTTTTTCTGCCAAAGTGCATAACCTCACATTTTCCAATATTGTACTGCATCTGCCATATCTCCGCCTACTCACCCAGCCTGTCTATATTCCCTTGGAGGTTTTTTCTGTCCTCCTCACTCTCTACTTTCCCTCCCACCTTTGTATCATCTGCAAACTTTGATATGTTACACTCGGTCCCCTCATCCAAATCGTTGATATAGATTGTAAAGAGTTGGGGACCCAGCACCGACCCCTGCGTAACACCACTGGCTGCTGGTTGCCAGTCCGAGAATGAACCATTTATCCCAACTCTCTTTTTCCTGTTCGATAACCATTCCTCCACCCATGCAAAAATATTACCCTCAATCCAGTGATTCTTTCCATGAGGAATAATCTTTTATGTGGCATCTTGTCAAATGCCTTCTGGAAGTCTGAATTCAACGACATCCACTGGTTCCCCTTTATCCACCCTGTACGTTATGTCCTCAAGGAACTCAAGCAACTTTGTCAGACATGACTTCCCTTTCATAAAACCATGCTGACGTTGTCCGATTAATTCTGTTTATCCAAATGATCCGCTACTGTCTCCTTAATAATAGACTGCAAAATTTTACCCACCACAGCTGTTAGGCTAACTGGTCTATAATTTCCAGCCTTCTGCCCACTACCCTTTTTAAATAAGGGTGTTATATTAGCAGTTTTCCAATCTGCCGGGACCTTTGCCGAGTCCAGAGAATTTTGGAAAATTATTACCAAAGCATCCACAATCCCGACTGCCACTTCCCTCAACACAACACAGAAAGGCGATAGAGCACAAAGGGCGTGAAGAGTTACAGACAGGAGTTTCTGACGGGGGCCAGGAGCCTGCATAATTTTCAGGACCCCGAGGAGGCTTACCACACCACACGCTCCAGTGATTAAAACCACACCGGAACCTAGAAGTAGCGAATCACAGTACAAAACGGACGATGACGGTCTGGTACCGGGGGAAACTGGAGAATCTGTCACTTCGGTACCGGGATATCAACATGTGCAGGTGGTCTTCAATTTGACTGAAATAACTGCTCCAGAATGGTGCTTAAACGCCACAAAACACTTATTTATACACCACCTTAGGACACAGTTAAGCAGGAACGAGTTCAGGTCAGTAAAAAACAGGAAAAAGAGAGGGCTATTAGAACTAGCAGGGGCAGGTTATGCATCGGGAGTGGAAACAGTCAACACGTTGGACATAGCAGAATTGGAAAATCAGATACAATCCCTCCACTAGAAAATGCAGGTTATTACTGGAGAGGGTTATCGGGATTAAATACGAGACAGCCAAATAGGTCACGATGCATCACGAGTGACCCTAGGCACAGTAAAATTGCAGAAACCTTTACAGGATGCATTAAATTTCATCATTGACGGTACGGCTAATACTTCAGAGGAGGCTCATAAGGCCGAGACGTGTGCCATATATAATAGCTGGGTGTTGACTATGATTGGTACTAATTTGTTACAGATCAATACACACCAAGTTCCAGGCTGGGTGTCGGATGAACAGTTAGAGAAATGAGTCGGAGAAGAAACACCTCTATGCCTCCTCAGTAGTTTAACCTTAACTAATAGGGTGTTAGGTACCTGTCCCGAGGATTAAGGGAAATATTACGTTGGGGCGGTGTTTCATATTCACCGGCATGGAGGCAATTTAACCTAACCTTTAAAAAGAGTACATAAGGTGGGCTAGTATCATGAGGGTACTTGGATATCTTTGAGCAGTCCACCATCTCATGCTATTGTAATAGACGGTGCTGAGAAAGGGTTAGATTTGTCAAAGTGTCACCAAGGAGGGAACCACTGGGCCTGTCCAGAAGAAACAACGAGACAGAAACTTACTAATTGCGGGTTCAGTACTTATGAAAATTGTTAATTGTCCATTTTGCCGCTAAACAACCAGTCCTTTTTACAATACGCCATTGTGGAACAAACGTATTACATAGTCACAGTGGCTATGAACTATAATAAAGGATGGAAACAGTGCCCTCTGGAAGGACACAATGTGGCCATTAACAACGTGACCTCAGACCTGGATGTCGGTGGACAAGTTCTGCCTGAGCCAATAATGAGGATGGCAATAAACGAAAACCTCACAGTCCAACGTACCAATCTAGACCAAGATCTGCGGAAATATGTTCCTACAGAACGACCACCCATTCCGCACCTGACTGCAGATTGGTCGCAAATAGCGGAAGAAGCCAATGAGATAATTCATCAATGGACGAAACACACTAAAATAATTAAAATTAATGCTGATAAAGCAGATGAACTGCTACGGGACCCCGGGTTCTGGGGTAAGTTTTGGAATTGGGGATCTAATGATCAAATACATCCATGAATCATGATTTTATCACAAGCTGCTGTAGTTGTGATTTTATGTGCATTAACGGGTTAACGGCACAAATAACTACGTATGGGTATGGTCTTGTGGCCATTACAGAAACATGGCTGCAGGTTGACAAAGACTGGGAATTAAATATACCAGGGTATTTAACAATCAGGAAGGACAGACAGGAAGGAAGGGGAGGTGGGGTGGCTATGTTAATAAAGGAAGGAATCACTGTAATACAGAGAAATGACCTTGGGACAAAGGATCATGATAATGAAACAGTTTGGGTAGAGATAAGGAATAATAAGGGGAAAAAAGCACCAGTGTGCGTAGTATATAGGCCTCCTAATAGTTGCAAACTCTGCTGGAAGAAGTATTAATCAGGAAATAGTCGGTGCATGAAATAAGGGAACAGCTACAATTATGGGGGATTTGAACGATCATATTAACTGAACAAATGAAATTGGGCAGGGCAGCCTTGAGGAAGTGTTTATTGTGTGTATCAGGGATGGATTTCTTGAGTAGTGTGCAACTGATCCTACAAGGGGGCAAGCAACCTTGCACCTGGTCCTGTGTAATGAGCCAGGATTAATTAATAATGTCCCAGTTAAGGATCCCCTTGGAATGAGTGACCATAACATGGTTACATTCCATATTCAATTCGAGGGTGAGAAGGTTGGTTCTCAAACAAGCGTCGTGAGCTTGAAGAAAGGAGACTATGATGGTATGAAAGCGGAATTGATTGAAGTGGACTGGGAAAATAGATTAAAGTGTAAGACGGTACATGAGCAGGGATGTTCATTTCAGGAGTTACATTACAACTTTCAAAAAATATATATTCCACTGAGGAAAAAAGGGTGTAAAAGAAATGATAGCCATCCGTGGCTAAGTAAAGAAATTAAGGATAGTATCCGACTAAAAACAAGGACATATAAGGTAGCTAAACTTAGTGGGAGGATAGAAGATTGGGGAGTCTTCAAAAGAGAGCAAAAAGTAGCTGAAGGATTGATTCAGAAAGGGAAGATAGATGATGAAAATAAATTAGCAAAAAATATATAAACAGATAGCAAGAGTTCCTACAGATATATATATAAAGAAAAAGGGTGGCTAAGGCAAACGTAGGTCCCTTGGAGGATGAGACCGGGAAATTAATGGTGGGAAACATGGAGATGGCAAAAATGCTGAACAAATATTTTGTTTCAGTCTTTATGGTAGAGGACACTAAGAATATCCCAACACTGGACAAACAGGGGGCTCTAGTGGGGGAGGAGCTAAATACGATTAAAATCACTAAGGAATTGGTAATCAGTAAGTTAATGGGACTCAAGGTGCATATATCCCCTGGATGATGATCCAGCCAATCTTTCTAAAACGCCGGACTGTAACCACCCCAATCAAGAAATCTCTGGTATGACTCTGTGTTGTGTCTTCCTTTGTACAATTGATGATGATCCCCTGGACCCGATGGCATACATCCGAGGGTCTTGAGTCACTACCCCAATCAATATTTACATAGATGTGGTCCCAGTGGACCATAATTTTACCACGACCGTCGCTCCCTGATGGTCGCTCCATAAATGGACCCACAAATTGATTAATAATTTTTCCCTCTGGGTTTACCGAAAATGTCACCTTTAAAACTGTGTTTCATGAAACTGTACTGCCGCTCCCTCCGGCTACTGTGTGAGGCAAAGGAGGTGATTGCGGGGGCTCTAACACATATATTCAGAACCTCTCTGGCCACAGGGGATGTGCCAGAGGACTGGAGAACCGCTAATGTAGTACCATTATTCAAGAAGGGGAGTAGGGAAAAACCGGGGAACTACAGGCCAGTGAGCCTAACATCAGTGGTAGGAAAATTGTTGGAAAAAATTCTGAAGGACAAAATTAGTATCCACTTGGAGAAGCAAGGATTAATCAGGGATAGTCAACATGGCTTTGTCAAGGGAAGATCATGTCTGACTAATTTGATTGAATTTTTTGAGGGGGTGACTAGGCGTGTGGATGAGGGTAACGCAGTGGATGTGGTATACATGGATTTCAGTAAGGCCTTCGATAAAGTCCCGCACAGGAGACTGGTCAAGAAGGTACGAGCCCATGGAGTCCAGGATGCCTTGGCACTTTGGATACAAAACTGGCTTATTGGCAGAAGGCAGAGGGTGATAGTCGAAGGTTGTTTTTGTGACTGGAAGCCTGTGGCCAGTGGGGTACCACAGGGATCTGTGCTGGGGCCCTTGCTGTTTGTGGTCTGCATTAACGACTTGGATATGAATGTAAAAGGTATGATCAGTAAGTTCGCTGATGATACAAAAATTGGTAGGGTGGTAAATAGCGAGGAGGATAGCCTCAGTCTGCAGGACGATATAGATGGGTTGGTCAGATGGGCGGAACAGTGGCAAATGGAATTTAACCCGGAAAAGTGCGAGGTGATGCACTTTGGAGGGACTAACAAGGCAAGGGAATACGCAATGAATGGGAAGAACCTAGGCAAGACAGAGGGTCAGAGGGATCTTGGTGTGCAAGTTCACAGATCCTGAAGGCGGCGGAACAGGTAGATAAGGTGGTAAAGAAGGCATATGGGATACTTGCCTTTATTAGCCGAAGCATAGAATATAAGAGCAACGAGGTTATGTTGGAGCTGTATAAAACACTGGTTAGGCCACAGCTGGAGTACTGTGTGCAGTTCTGGTCGCCGCACGACAGTAAGGATGTGATCGCTTTCGAGAGGGTGCAGAGGCGATTCACCAGGATGTTACCAGGGCTGGAGCGCTTCAGCTATGAAGAGAGACTGGGAAGATTGGGTTTGTTTTCCTTGGAGCAGAGGAGGCTGAGGGGGGACATGATTGAGGTGTACAAAATTATGAGGGGCACAGATAGGATGGATACTAAGGAGCTTTTCCCTTCGTTGAGGGTTCTATAACAAGGGGGCATAGATTCAAGGTAAAAGGCGGGAGGTTTAGAGGGGATTTGAGAAAGAACTTTTTCACCCAGAGGGTGGTTGGAGTCTGGAACTCACTGCCTGGGAGGGTTGTAGAGGCAGGAACCCTCACAACATTCAAGAAGCATTTGGATGAGCACTTGAAATGCCATAGCATACAAGGTTACGGACCAAATGCTGGAATATGCGATTAGATTAGACTGGGCTTGATGGCCGGCGCGGACACGATGGGCCGAAGGGCCTCTATCCGTGCTGAATAACTCTATTCAGAACGAATGGGACGTGCGGGTTGAGGATGTTCGATTGCTGCCCACACACGTGATTTTGAAACTCTGATTTTTGCCCCACAAAACCAGGGTTGATTGGAAAGTATATACCGATACCTGAAGAGAAAGAACCCGAACATGTTCTTCAAGCAGCCCAACACACTCACTGTTCCCAGAACCACAGCCGCCCTTCTCTCGGTGCAATATTTACTTTCCAGCTTCTCACAACAAATGGCCACAAAATGTCAAAGGTGAAAGAAACGGTGAACCAGACAGAGCAGTCTGTGGCCGCGAAAAGCAAGACGGCGTGGATATTACACACTGGGGTTGAGTCCAGGAACTGAAAATGAAGCTGATAAGCAATCGGAATCTACCTGAGTATCAGATCAGTGATAACGACCAGTAGATCTCCCACTGTCATGGCAACTAGGTACCGAGTGACACATTTAGAGAGAGCGCACTTTCGCCGAGAGATGATCATAATCGTTAATAGGTTAACTCTAAAGAAGGGAAGCAAACAGGGAAATTATACATCAGGCTGGGATCCATTGAAAATATTAGAACAGTCTCTGGATCCCCTCTTAGCACTATTACTGTCTCTGGATCCCCTGTATCAGTATCGTCTCTGGACCGCAGTAATTATTAGTACTCCCTCTGGAATAGTACTCCCTAATCTGTGGCTCCCCTGTAAATATTTATCCCGTCTCTGGGCCACCTGTAAATATTAGTACATCACTGCATCCCATGTAAATATTATCAGATCACTGGAGCCCCTATAAATATTGGTACCTTCTCTGGATCCCCTGTAAATATTAAGGTGATCTATGGATCCCCTGTAAACATTGTAATGATCTCTGGATCCTCTGTAAATATTAATATCGACCCTAGATTCCGTGAGTATTATGACCGTCTCTGGGCCCCCGTATATATTATTACCATATCCGGATCACTTTTAAATATTAGTAATGACTCTCGATCGCCACTAAATATTAGCACCTTCCCTGTATCCCCGAGAACTAATAGTACCTTCTCTGGTTCCCCCTAAATATTAGTACCTTCACTGGATCCCCTGTAAATATTACTACCTTCTCTGGATACCCTGTCAATACTCGTAATATCTCTGGATCCCCAGTAAACATTAGTACAGTCTCTGGAGCCCCTGGAGATATTAGCACTGTCTCTGAATTCCCTGTCATTACTAAGACTGTCTCTGGATAGCCAGTAATTATTGGCACCTTCTCTGGATCCCCAGCAAGTATTAGTGCATCCGTTGTAAATAAAAGTAACTCATGTGAATCCCCTGTAAATATTAGTACCTTTTCCGGATCGCGTTTAAATTTTGTGTCGTCCTTGGAATGCATGTTAATATTAGTAACACCTCCGGATCCAGTGTAAATATTAATACCATCTTTGAATTCTCTGTAAAGATTGGCACTGCCTCTGGATTACCTATAATTATTAACATTATCTCAGCAACCCTGTAATATAAGCACAATCTCTGCATCCCCTGTAAATATTAGTACTGTCTCTGGAACCCCTGTAAATGTTAGCACGGTCTCAGGATACCCTATAAATATTAACACTGTCTCTGGATCCCCTGTAAATATTAGTACCGCCTCTGGAACCCTTATAAATATTCGTACTGTCTCTGGATCCCCAGTAAATATTAGCACGGTCTCAGGATACCCTATAAATATTAACACTGTCTCAGGATCTGCTGTAATCTTACTACTGCCTCAGGATCCACTATAAATATTAGGAAGGACTCAGGATTCCCTGTTAATATTAGTAGCGACTCTGTATCAGTAAGTTATCTTGATCCCCTGAAGGGGAAGGTTTGAACAAGAGTGACAGGGGGATTGGAACCTGAGCGCAGAGTCAGAAGAGAATGAAGTTGAGAGCAGCAAGAGAGTGGAAGACCCAGCTGAAATCTACAATACAAATAGTGCACACAGTTGTTCAAGAACAAGTGAAAGGGAAAAGCGTAGAGCAGCGGAAAGAAAGTGTACTTTAGGCACGACAGATAAAATAAAAACTAGAAGGCGTAAGGCGATGAACCCGGCATCAAAGCTGTGGCAGGGGGTTGGGAACCTGAGCAGGGAGACAGAGGAAAGGAGTAAAAGGTGAAGTGTTAAAAAAGGAAAAAGCAGGAACCAAGTGTCACAAAACATATTTGAAAGTTCTTTATCTGAATGCACGTCGCTTTCAGAACAAAATGGACCAGGTAACAGCACAAATAACTATGTATGGGTATGATCATGTGGTCATTACAGAAACATGGCTGCAGGGTGACAACGAAAGGAATTAAATATGCCAGGGTATTTAAAAATCAGGAAGGACAGGCAGGAAGGAAGGGGAGGTGGGGTGGCTATGTTAATAAAGCAAGGAATCAATGCAATACAGAGAAATGATATTGGGACAAAGGATCAGGATAATGAAACAGTATGGGTGGAGATAAGGAATAATAATAATATTTCCACTCTGCTGGAAGAAATATTAACCAGGAAATAGTCGGGGCATGGTAATAAGTGAACAGCTATAATTATGGGGGATTTTAACTATCATATTAACTGGACATATCAAATTGGGCATGGCAGCCTTGAGGAAGAGTTTATTGAGTGTATCAGGGATGGATTTCTTGAGCAATATGTAACTGATCCTACAAGGGGGCAAGAAACATTGAACCTGGTCCTGTGTAATGAGCCAGGATTAGTTAATAATGTCCGAGTTAAGTATCCACTTGGAATGAGTGACCATAACATGGTTACATTCCATATCTAATTCGAAGGTGAGAAGGTTGGTTCTGAAACAAGCCTACTGAGCTTGAATAAAGGAGACTATGATGGTATGAGAGCGGAATTGATTGATTAAAGTGGACTGGGAAAATAGATTAAAGGGTAAGACGGTACATGAGCAGTGGTGTTCATTTAAGGAGTTATTTTACAAATTTCAAAAAATATATATTCCACTGAGGAAAAAAGGGTCGAAAAGAAATGACAGCCATCCGTGGCTAAGTAAAGAAATTAAGGATAGTATCCGACTGAAAACAAGGACATATAAGGTAGCTAAACTTAGTGGGTGGATAGAAGATTTGGAAGACTTCAAAATACAGCAAAAAGTAACGAAAGGATTGATCAAGAAAGGGAAGTTAGATTATGAAAAGAAATTAGCAAAAAATATAAAAACAGATAGCAAGAGTTTCTATAGTTATATAAAAAGAAAAAGGGTGGCTAAGGCAAACATAGGTCCCTTAGAGGATGAGACCGGGAAATTAATGGTGGGAAACATGGAGATGGCAAAAATGCTGAACAAATATTTTGTTTCAGTCTTTACAGTAGAGGACACTAAGAATATCCCAACACTGGACAAACAGGGGACTCTCGGGGGGGAGGAGCTAAATACGATTAAAATCACTCAGGAGATGGTACTCAGTAAAATAATGGGACTCAAGGCGGATAAATCCCCTGGACCTGATGGCTTCCATCCTAGGGTCTTGAGGGAAGTGGCAGTAGGGATTGTGGATGCTTTGGTGATAGTTTTCCAAAATTCCCTGGACTCAGGAGAGGCCCCGGCAGATTGGAAAACTGCTAATGTAACACCGTTATTTAAAAAGGGTAGTAGGCAGAAGGCTGGAAATTATAGGCCAGTTAGCTTAACATCTGTGGTGGGTAAAATTTTGGAGTCTATTATTAAGGAGACAGTAACGGAACATTTAGATAAGCATAATTTTTATTAGGACAAAGTCAGCATGGCTTTATGAAGGGGAAGTCATGTCTGACAAATTTGCTTGAGTTCTTCGAGGATATAACGTACAGGGTGGATAAAGGGGAACCAGTGGACGTAGTGTATTTAGACATCCAGAAGGCATTCGACAAGGTGCCACATAAAAGATTATTACTTAAGATAAAAAATCACGGGATTGGGGGTAATATTCTGGCATGGGTGGAGGATTGGTTATCGAACAGGAAGCAGAGAGTTGGGATAAATGGTTCATTTTCGGACTGGCAACCAGTAACCAGAGGTGTTCCACAGGGGTCGGTGCTGGGTCCCCAACTCTTTACAATCTATATTAACGATTTGGAGGAGGGGACCGAGTGCAACATATCAAAATTTGCAGATGATACAAAGATGGGAGGGAAAGTAGAGAGTGAGGAGGACATAAAAAACCTGCAAGGGGATATAGACAGGCTGGGTGAGTGGGCGGAGATTTGGCAGATGCAATATAATATTGGAAAATGTGAGGTTATGCACTTTGGCAGGAAAAATCAGAGAGCAAGTTATTTTCTTAATGGCGAGAGACTGGAAAGTACTGCAGTACAAAGGGATCTGGGGGTCCTAGTGCAAGAAAATCAAAAAGTTGGTATGCAGGTGCAGCAGGTGATCAAGAAAGCCAACGGAATGTTGGCTTTTATTGCTAGGGGGATAGAATATAAAAACAAGGAGGTATTGCTGCAGTTATATAAGGTATTGGTGAGACTGCACCTGGAATACTGCATACAATTTTGGTCTCCATACTTAAGAAAATACATACTTGCTCTCGAGGCAGTACAAAGAAGGTTCACTCGGTTAATCCCGGGGATGAGGGGGCGGACATATGAGGAGAGGTTGAGTAGATTGGGACTCTACTCATTGGAGTTCAGAAGAATGAGAGGCGATCTTATTGAAACATATAAGATTGTGAAGGGTCTTGATCGGGTGGATGCAGTAAGGATGTTCCCAAAGATGGGTGAAACTAGAACTAGGGGGCATAATCTTAGAATAAGGGGCTGCTCTTTCAAAACTGAGATGAGGAGAAACTTCTTCACTCAGAGGGTGGTAGGTCTGTGGAATTTGCTGCCCCAGGAAGCTGTGGAAGCTACATCATTAGATAAATTTAAAACAGAAATAGACAGTTTCCTAGAAGTAAAGGGAATTAGGGGTTATGGGGAGCGGGCAGGAAATTGGACATGAAGCTCAGTTCGGATCGGTCAATGCCCTGTGGGTGGCGGAGAGGGCCCAGGGGCTATGTGGCCGGGTCCTGCTCCGACTTCTTGTGTACTTTAGATTTGTGGTTGGGATCAGATCAGCCATGATCTTATTGAATGGCGGAGCAGGCTCGAGGGGCCGATTGGCCTACTTCTGCTCCAATTTCTTATGTTCTTGTGTTCTTATGTCCTTCGAGCGCACGCTAACCCATCCACTCCCTTATAATACAAATTTAAATTCTCTCTTTTCCCTTTGTTGGTTCGGACTGTCTTATTCTGCAGAGCAAATTTGTCCCTGGTCTCGGGATATCACTCCGTCGTCGACACTGCTTCTGCCACGTTCATTCGTCGTGACGGTTCCGAGGCAGGTTCAACCGCAGTTCTGAAGATGGTCAATCCGATAGCAACAATATGCATTATCCCCTTCACTCGAGGCTGGACCTGCAATAAACAAGTGTAATTTCTGCTCTTATTTACAGTTTCTTTTAGGTACTATCACAAGTCCAGTCTCTCCATGTAGGGAGCCAGACCGTCCATATCCTGTTCCCAATTTGTTTCAGATTCTAACCGTCCGTTTCTTCTTACCCACTTATTCACCCTTTTTGTTTTATGTCCCTTTCGTTTTTTTTCCCTGGATTCGCCTCTGCATGTGAACGGACAGTATCAAATTTGTTTTCAATCACCTCCTCTTGGACCTGTAGCTGGTCCTGTTCTTGATCTCGCTGACCTTCAGAATTCGGAACATGGTTATCATCGAGCAGCACATGCCGATGGTGATTATCTTGTTTTTCTCCCACTAACTTTAGCTGATTAATGTGGTACCAGCCACTCTTATCTGGTTCCGTTAATATCCTGCATACGGATGGGCTAGCTTTGCCGACTATCTCATCGGGACCGGCAAACTTTGGACTCAAGAATGAGGTGGGCTGTTGTATTCTAATCATTACGCTCTGTCCGGGGCTCAACTCTATCGGATTGCTTTGGCATCGAAATAAGCCTTGCTTTGCTGTTTCTTCCTTCCCTGTCGCTGAGCGGCGACATAATTTGCTTCGTTTACTGTTTCTACGAGCTGTTGTACCCATTTTTCTGATATAATGTGGTCTACCTCTGGTTCAGACAAATCCAAACATACCAACCCCTCCATTCCCCTCATGTCCCTTCCTCTCATGGGTTTATAAGGAGTGTAGCCTGTTGATGAAGCCACGGTATTCCGGACTTTCATCAGCACAAAGGGCAGAACCACCTGGCAGGTTGTCTTGTACTGCTGCACCATTTTGGCTATCATGTTTTTCAATGTCCGATTCATTCTTTCCACAATTCCACTAGACTGTGGTCTATAGGGTGTATGAAATCTTTGTCTGACCCCAAAAAGGGTCATAACATCTTGCATTACTTGGGCTGTAAAATGTGTTCCCTGATCCGATTCTATGCTTCGGGGTGAACCCTAACGGGTAAACACCTTTTCGAATAGAATTTTCGCAGTAACTTTGGCTGTGTTTGTTTTGGTCGGAAAAGCTTCCACCCATTTAGTGAAGGTATCCACTATTACTAGAATGTACTTGTATCCTCCTGGAGTGGGGGGAAGCGGTCCCATATAGTCTATCTGTAAATTAGTCCAAGGACCTTCTACTGGTCTAGTATGTCGGAGAGCCCCTTTCTTAACATTTCTATCGCGGTTGTTTTGTGCACAGATCAAACAATTCTTGACATAGTGTTCCACGTCACCTGTCATTCCGGGCCACCAGCACACTTCCTTTATCCTGTCTAGGCTGCTTTCCGTCCCTTTATGTCCCCAAAATTCATGGTACCAGTGGATTATTTGGTTTCGTCCCCCCTCTGGCACCACAAATTTTCCTTCACACAAAACCACTCCGTCTTGAATATAGACCCCCTTGTGCCTTTTGTATTTGTCTGATTCTGTTCCTTCTATTATTTTTTTTAATTCTCCGTCTTTCTTTTGCTCCTCGGTTAAATCCATTGCTTTGACCTGCTTCTCTTTCAGGCCCCCGATTGCCCCAACCGGTGGCTGCCATTCCTGTCCACTTACAGCACCTCGTTTGGCTCGTTCATCAGAACTCCTGTTCCCTTCGGGAGATAGTTTTGAATGAGCTTTCACATTTGTGACCCCATATCCTTTCCCCTGTGCTTCTTCAAAGATGTACCGTAATAGCGGGGCTGACTGAAGGGGCCTTCCATCCGCTGAGACAAATCCTCTAGCTTCCAATAGGGGCAAATGTTCTGTGAGGCTATTACAAACATACATGCTATTAGAATATATGACTGATCTGGGCGGAAAATATTCCGGGTGACCAACCACATATGCGGCGGCTGCTAGTTTTGATACCTGCGCACTCATAGTGTGAGGTCATTTCAGAGCCGCACTAATTCTTTCCTGTCCGTGGTCATCCTCCATGTATACCCCACAGCCAGTTCTCCTTTCTCCATCCTGTACTGATGAAGAGCCATCCACAACAATTTTAAAATAGGGATCTGCCTTTCCTGTTTCCTTTGTCTTTCTGCTTTCAGGCCCCGTCTTACCCCCTCCCTTTTGTCTTGATACAAATGGGCCCTTGGGGTCATTTGCTATCATCAATGGACACTCATGTTTTTCTCCCTGATAAACTAAGTTGTCTGCTTACATAGTAGTGGTTTTTACCCCCTTTACGGTTATATTTCTCCCTTGCAGCAACAATGTCCATCTAGCGATTCTAATTTGGCGGACTGAACCATCCTTAATCCTTCCGTCTAACAGGCGCTGTACGGGGGTGTGTTCTGTTAATATTGTAAGTGGGTTAAGTCCCACTATATAGGTAAAATGCTGCACTGCCCAAAAGACAGCGAGCAATTGTCTTTCGCATACCTTATACCCCTGCTCTACTTGTGAGAGCATACGTGAGGCATACGCTACTGGTCTTAATTTCCCGTGTGTCTCCTGTAATAGAACTGCCGAGAGGGTGGTGTCTGTGGTAGCCACCTCCAATGAAAACGGCTCAGTTGGATTTGGGCTTTTTGGAGCAGGCGCGGCAGTTAGTGCTTGCTTCAGATCAGTCATGGCCTGGGCGTGTTCTGTTTACCACTCCCAGGCCACATTATTTTTGAATAATTCCATCAGCGAGGCCGCCTTTGTGGCGAATCCATCAATATGGTCCCTGCAATATCCCACCAACCCCAAGAAAGACCTGAACCCTATTACATCCCGTGGAACAGGGAGTCTGACAACTGTCTCTACCCTTCGCTTGTCAATGTCCCTTTGTCCAGGTGTCAGAATCATTACCAAGTAAGTAACTTTTTGTTTCATGATCTGCGCATTTTTAGGGTTAATCTTTAATCCCAAGTCATGTGACAACTGCAGTAATTCACTTAGCAGTTGATAATGTTCCTTCTTGGTTTCAGTTTGGAGGAGTAAGTCATCAACATACTGCACTGGATATTCAGGCCTCGAGAATCCTGTTAACCCTTCCCTCAGCCGTTGGTGAAATATGGACGGGGAATTGTGAAAACCCTGCTGCAGGGCGGTCCATGTATATTGCTGTCCTTGGAAAGTAAATGCAAATTTATATTGACATTCTTTCTCCATTGGAATAGACCAAAAACCGTTACTTATGTCCAAAACAGTAAACCACTGCGCATCCTCATTTTGTTTAATTACTGTCTCTGGGCTAGTTGCTACAGTAGGGGCTGTTATCGGGGTGACTTTATTTAATTCTCTGTCGTCTATCGCTAGTCGCCAGCTACCGTCGGGTTTCCTCACTGGCCAAATAGGTGCGTTATTGGTAGAAGCTATTGGTCTTAATATCCCTTGCTGCAGCAGACTCTGTATCATCTTCTCTATCTCTCCTTCTGCTTGCTTTGGGAAACCATACTGCTTTTGTGGTTTGTTGTCTGGACCTTGTTTCCACACACTCCCGGTCATTTTCCCACAACCATGTATATGTCGCGCAAATACTGTTGAGTTTTGTGCAATAATTTGTTGTACTTCACGATCGTTACTCATTTCTCCTGGTTCTATCCACATTTCCCCGATCGTGCATATCCTATCCTGATATTCCCCCACCGTGACGAATGTGTGATTCATACTGCTCATGCCCAAAGGCATTTGCCAAATCACACAATTAACAGGGTCGAAGCAAAATCTCGCTTTGGCCAAATAGTCACTATCTAATATATGTTCTTTTTCTCTGGGTAATTTAATAACGACCACTGAATGCTCTATCACGATGTCTCCCACACCGACTTCCAACGGTACACTCACATATCCCACTTGTGAATGCCTTGTGAATCCTCTTAGAATAAATTTGTTTTGAATTTTCTAATCTATGTCATTGATCTGAGTGGTGTTAACGGTGGTTCGGGATCCCCCTGTGTCCCGAAGGACTGTAAGAGGGCGGCCTCCGACCCTATCATTCACGAGGGGTCTCCCCGTGTCATCCAACCGCACGTCACACACCCATAACGGAGAGGCCTGAGATCGTCATTGCAGTTCGGGGTACAACCCGGAACTCGGTGATATTTCTATCGTATCACACTGAGGACTTGGTCTATTCGGCCCTTCGGCGGGTAGGGTCTGATTTCTTCCGCGACCTGGATTCTCTTGTCTCGGGTTCGGGCTGTCCCTTGTGAAGTCTCCCTCTTGGCCACAGTTATAACATTTGGACACCTCGCCTTGAGTTCTCCCCGTTCCCGAGAAGTTTCCTCTTCCTCAGATAAGCTAAAGGTGGTTCCCACTGAGTAGGTCTCCTCCCTTCATTCCTCCAGGTTATCGTCTGATCTTTAACAGGCATTGCTCTGTCCCCGCATGCCTTGGATCGTTTTGGTTTTTCCCTTTCCCATACTCTAACCATCTTCCTAATTATGCAGCGTTCAATATGTGTGTCATCAGCGGGGTCAGACTGATCGAGTGCCTTCCTCGAATCCTCAGTGCCATGCGACACCAGCGTTCTCAGCCATTGGTTCCTAACTTCCCGCTGTAAATTATCCCTGTCTAAGTCTGTACCGTAGACCCCTTGAAACACCGCCCAAATGCGTGCCGAAAATACAGTGGGGTGTTCACCTTTCCATTGATAGCATTTCATTCGCGCCTCCACTGGATCCCCTCTGTTATCGTCCATGACAGATAGTACCTGGTCCTTTAAGGCCTCATTTGTGCCTCTACCAAGTTTTTGTTCTTCTGGTAGGGCGAAGTGTATTTGTGGATGTAGGCACATTAGGATTATTTTTTTTCCTCAGCATCGTCAAAGCCGTGTATCGCTCTCTGTTGCCTGACCGTGAGGAACAACTCCCCAGGATCATCCCCAGGCGCACACGTTCCAATATCTTTCGCAAAAACCCTCAGTTCTTGTCCGCCAAGTGGGGTGGAATATGCCATATCCTGGCCATCCCCCATCTGTGCTCCAGTGGTTACAAGGGGGGCCATTGGGTCTGGCGTTTCTTTCGGCTCTGGAGCATCTGCTGGCGGTGGGTCCGCTAGTGGATGTTCCCAATCACCGCTGCTGTATCTATCCGCCTTGTCTGCTAAATCATCCCAATCTACATCCCCTAGACCACTTTCTTTAACTCTTCCGGGTGCAAAAGCACATAATATGCCCCTCTGTGCGGCTAGCTGATCTTGCAGCCTCCCTATCAGTTTCTGACACTTTGTGCGATCGCCGGTACTACTCCTCTTCTCATGAGCTGATCTGTGAATCACATTCATAGCAGTTTTTAAATCACTACATTGTTGTTTCAATCTCTCCACCTCAGCTTTAGCTGCTTGGGCTTCTCCCTCTCTCTTACTATTTACATGAGTCAATTTTTCGCACTGTAACTGATATTGGTGCATGTGCATCAAATCTGCACTTCTCTGTCCCTGTAGATCAGTTACCTTCTCACTAAGGCGGGCTATCTCCTCACGGAGTTTTTTTATTCTTATGTTAATAGCTATGAATTAACCCAAACACCTGTTCTCTGTGTACTTTGCCAAATTCGGTTCGACTCGCGTCTCCTGCTGACGCAACGGACAGATTTATTCTCGAGCCCACCCAGGGACGCCAAAGTTGTTGACCGGAAGTCAGCGGTTACGATTATTGGCTGAGGACACAGAGCAGAGGTGTCTATTCTCTCTTAATTCTCAATTCGCTTTATGAACGTTATTTGATCATGTACATATAGCTTTTAAGTCCGGTTAGATATAGGCATACAGTATACAGCAGGTTATACAGTTTTATACTCAAACTAGGATTTAAACGCACACCCAATAGGTTTCTCTGACGAAAACATCCCTGAGTGGTCACTGAATAGAAAGGATATTATATTACCCGGAAAGGAGAGCTGACGCTGGCCAGGCGTTTCGTTCTCTCTCTCTTGACGTAGACTCAACGTCCCCGACGTAGGGTCCCTACTTCCGCGATGGTTAGTCTCCGGAGTCTCGCACACACACTGGCACCAAGCTTGTAATTCTCCAGTTTTAACTCCAAATCTGTCTTTTCGAATGATGCTGTCTTTCTCCGGTTGGCTTAAAGTTCCTCGAATGGTCGGTGTCATCCCCTGATTGGCTCTGTTCCAAGGGGTTATGTAGCATCATCACATTACTCCTTTTCGAAATAAGGACTGGTGTCTCATCAGAGCTCCTTTGTCCCTGAGAAGCGTAACTAATTCAAAACGGTTCCGGCCAGCTCAGACCAGTGACTGAACTTCAGGTCACTTCAGTTCAAATGTTAGTGTCTTTGTCAGCAATTCGAAATAAACTCAGTAGTTTTCTGCAGCCCCTGGCCAACATCTACAAAATCCTAGTTAAACGGCACCTGGAGTGCTATGAGTCGTTCTGGGCACGGCACCTTCGGAAGGGCAAATTGGCTTTTGAGGGAGTGCAGCGTAGGTTTACTCGAACTCAAGGGTGAAGTTACGAGGAGAGATGACACAAATTACGGTTGTATTCTCTGGAGTTTCGAATGTTAAGTGGTGTTCGTATCGAATTTTCTAAGATGTTAAGGGGAACGGAAAGGATAGATCGAGAGAAACTATTTCCGCTGGTTGGGGATTTCAGGAGTTGGGGGCACAGTTTAAAAATTAGAGCCAGACCTTTCAGGAGCGAGATTTGAATACATTTCTACAGACAAAGGGTGGTGGAAGTTTGGAACTCTCTTCTGCAAACGGCAATTGATACAAGCTTAATTGCTAAATTTATATCTGAGACAGATAGGTTTTTGTCAATCAAAGGTCTAAAGGGATATGGGCCAAAGGCGGGTGTATGGAGTTAGATCACAGATCAGCCATGATCTTATAAAATGGCGGAGCAGGCACGAGGGGCTGAATGGCCTACTCCTGTTCCTATGTTTCCTATGTTTTCCTGTTTCCTAAGCTGGGGTTGTTCTCCTTAGAACAGAGAAGGTTAAAGGGAGATGTCATAGAGGGGTTCACAATCATGAAGTGAACAAGGAACAATTGTTTCCACTGGTTGAAGTGTTGGTAACCAGAGGACACAGATTGAAAGTAATTGGCAAAAGAGCCAAATGGGAGATGAGGAGAATTTTGTTTACACAGCGAGTTGTGATGGTCTGAAATTCACTGCCTGGAAGTGCGATGGAAGCAGATTCACTTGTAACTTTCAAAAGGGAATTGGATATATTTTAAGTTACAGGCACTGGCCATAATCTTCCAAACATCCGTAGATACGGGGATGGTGCCAGAGAACTGGAGAATTGCAAATGTTGCACCCTTGTTGAAAAAAGGGTGTAAGGATAAACCCAGCAACTGTAGCCAGTCAGTTCAACCACAGTGTTGGGGAAACTTTTAGAAACGATAATCCGGGACAGAATTAACAATCACTTGGATGAGGGTGGATTGATTAACAAATCGGTGCTGGCTTTCTCTAAACGCCAATCGTGTTATACTAACCAGATCGAGTTTTTTAATGTTGTAATAGAAAGGGTAGATGAGGGCAATGCAGCTGATGTGGTGTATATGGACATTCGAAAGGAATTTGATGAAGTGCCGTACGGTTGGCTTATCATCAAGATTGAAGCCCATAGAATAAAGGGGGCAGTAGCAAAATTGATACAGAATTGGCTAAGTGACAGGAAACAGAGATGTAGTGGTGAATGGTTGTTTTTCGGACTGGAGGGATGTGTACAGTAGTGTTCCCCAGGGGACAGTGCGAGGACCACTGCTTTTCTTGACATATATTAAAGACTTGGACTTCAAAATCATGAAAGGTCTCGACAGAGTTTCGTGACAAACTGTTCCCATTTAAGAAAGTGTCAAGAACCAGAGGACATTGATCTGACGTGATTGGCCACAGATCCAAAGGTGACATGAGGAAAACCTTTTTCACACAGCAAGTGGTTAGAATCTGCAGTACACTGGCCGGGCGGGGGAGGGGGTGGTGGTGGAGTCAAATTCAATCCTGGACTTCAAAAGGGAAACTTGAGAGGAAATAAATTGCAGGGCAACGGGGATAGGACGAGGGAGTGTGACCACCTTGGGTGCTCGTGCACAGACCCGGCGCGGACTTGATGGGCCGAATGGCTTCCTTCAATGCTGTAACCTTTCCATGATTCTATGAAAGAGCGGAGGAAGTGGACTAAATGGACAGCTCCTTCAAAGAGCTGGCACAGGCACGATGGGTCGAAAGACCTCTGGAGCTGTAAGATTCTATTGTTATACTTGGCCCCTTGAGGGAAACTTTCCCTGTTAACTCCTCAACTTTCCATGCGTGCTCTTGCTGGATAACTAACTGCAGCTAATGAATCGCTCCTGAATTTCTTCAAGGCTGAGCCGACCCTCCAGTTCCTGTATTTAATCACGTTATGAAAACACCGCTGCAAGTAAACGGTCGGCTCCAAGGGATCAGCTGAATGATGAGACATTTCTCCCCGAGAAAGACAGCATGGCTTATGGATTTCCTATCCATTCGTCTCCAGCAACGGTAAACCAATCATTTATTTTTGAATTATATTTTGAGAGCTCTGAGATGAAGTGGTGGTGTTTGGGAGCCTGTCGTTTTGTGTGTTGTGACCCAGTGATTGTGCTAATCAAGGCATTCCCAACACAAGAGACTGACGTGTAACCCTGAATATGACCTTTCTCCAAACACTGCCACATTGGGAGCTGGTAGCGCTCGGTACAGTACTAACCACTTCAAAGAAGATTTGATTCCCGCTCAGTGCTGAATCAGCCCAGCTCAGCCAGGTCTCGATTCTCCTAATGATTCAGTGATTGGTGCTGGCCAGTCCCTGTCGAGCATCTAGTGAGGACAGACTTAGGCTCACTGTCGCATTCCCCAACCTCCCACTGATGTCCATCATCTGGCCCCACTCACAGTACCATAATAGGTGTAGCACAGGAGGAGGCCATTCGGCCCATCATGACCGTGCCGGCTCTTTGAAAGAGATATCCAATTCCTCCAATTCCCCTGCTCCTTCCCCGTAGCCCTGTATTATTTCCCTTCCAGTATTTAACCAATTCCCCTTTGAAAGTTATTATTGAATCTGCTTCCACCGCCCTTTCAAGCAGGGCATTCCAGATCATTACAACTCACTGCGTAAAAACATGTTTCCTCATTTTGCCTCTGGTTCTTTTGCCAATCACGTTAAATCTATGCCTTCTGCTTACCGACCTTTCCGACATGTAAATCATTTCTCCTCATTTACTCTATCAAAACTGTTCATTATTTTGAACCCCTCTATGAAATCTCCCTTTAACCTTCTCTGCTCTGAGGAGAACAACCCCAGCTTCTCGAGTCTGTCCATGTAACTGAAGTCCCTCATCCCTGTGACCATTCTAGTAAATCTCTTCTGCGGCCGAAGGCCTCTCTCAAGGCTTGGACATCCTTCCTAAAGTGTGGTGCCTAGAACTGGACACAATACTCCAGCTGAGGCCCAACCTGTGTTTTGCAAAGTTTAGCATAACTTCCTAGCTTTTGTACTCTATGCCCCTGTTAATAAAGATGATGTGGAGATGCCGGTGATGGACTGGGGTTGACAATTGTAAACAATTTTACAACACCAAGTTATAGTCCAGCAATTTTATTTTAAATTCACAAGCTTTCGGAGACTTCCTCCTTCCTCAGGTAAATGTTTGACATTTACCTGAGGAAGGAAGAAGTCTCCGAAAGCTTGTGAATTTAAAATAAAATTGCTGGACTATAACTTGGTGTTGTAAATCTGTTAATAAAGCCCAGGGTCTCATATGCTTTTTTAACAGCCTTCTCAACTCGTCCTGCCACTTTCAAAAATCTGTGTGTGTGCACCCCCAGGTGTCTCGGATCCTGCACCCCCTTTAAAATTGTGCCATTTAGTTTATATTGCCTCTCCTCATTCTTCCTACCAAAATGTATCTCTTCACACTTCTCTGCGTTAAATTTCAGCAGTCTGTCTCTGTCCTCCAAAAAACATACGAAATAGGAGCAGGATTAGGCCATATGGCCCTCGAGCCTGCTCCGCCATTCAATAAGATCATGGCTGATCTTCCACCTCAACACCACTTTCCCGCCCGATTCCCATATCCCTTGATTCCCCTAGAAACCATAAATGTATCTATCTCAGCCTTGAATATAATCAACGACCGAGCATCCGCAGCCCTCTGGGTTAGAGAATTCAAAAGATTCACAACCCCCTGCGTGAAGAAATTCCTCCTTATCTTAGTCCTAAATGGCCGACCTCTTTTCCTGACACTTATGCCCCCTAGTTCGGGACTCTTCAGCCAGGAGAAACTAACTCTCAGCATCAACCTAGTCAAGCCCCTTCAAAACCTTCTATGTTTCAATGAAGTCACCTCGCATTCTTCTAAAATCCAGATAGTGCAGGTCAATTCCACTTAATCTCTCCTCATAGGACAACCCTCTCATCCCAGGAATCAATCTGGTGAACCTCCGTTGCTCCCCCTCTCAGGCAAGTATATCCTTCCTTAGATAAGGAGACCAAAACTGTACACAGTACTCCAGGAGAGGTCTTACCAAAACCCTATACAATTGCAGCAAGACTTCCTTACTCTTGAACTTCAACGCTCTTGCAATAAAGACCAACATGCCATGTGCCTTCCTAATTGCTTGCTGTACCTGCATACTAATTGTCTGTGTTTCTTGCATGAAGAAACTTAAAACACTCTGAACGCCAACATTCACAAGTTTCTCAAAATTTATAACAGAATCTGTTTTTCTATTCTTCTTACCAAAGTGAATAACCTCACATTTCCCACATCACACTCCATCTGCCAGCTTCTTGCCCACTCACTTAACCTGTCTATATCCTTTTGCAGACTCTTTATATGTCCTCCGCAAAGCCTACTTTCCAACCTTGTTTTGTATCGTCAGCAAACTTGGATACATTGTACTCGGTCCCTTCATCTAAATCATCAATATGGATTGTAAATAGCTGAGGCCCAAGCACCAATCCTTGCAGCACCCCACTAGTTACAGCCTGCCAAGCTGAAAATTACCCGTTTTCTGTCCGTTAACCAATTCTTTATCCATGCTAATATTACCCCCAACCCCATGACCCATTATTTTGTATAACAATCTTTTATGTAGCACCTTATTAAATGTCATTACTCTGTTACTTCATCAAAGAACTCAATTAAGTGAGTCACACACGATTTGCCTTCAACAAATCCGTCCAAACTTTCATTTATCAGCCCATCTTTTTCCAAGTGCCAATTAATTTTGTCCTGGATTATTGTCTCGAAAGGTTTCCCATCACTGTCGTTAGACTTACTGGCCTGTCATTGCCGGGTATAACAGTCTCCCCTTTTTTGAACGGGGGTGTAACATTTGCAATCCTCCAGTGCTCTGGTAACATCCACATATCTAAGGAGGATTGGAAGATTGTGGCCAGCGCCTCGGCAATTTCCACCCTTACTTCGCTTGGTAACCAAGGATGCATCCCATCGGGACCGGGTGACTTTACTACTTTAAGTACTGCAATCATTTAAGTACCTTTTATCTATTTTTATCCTATCCAATATTGCTTCCATATCGTCCTTTATTGCTACAATAACACCATTGAAGACTGATGTGAAGTATCCATTTATTATCTCAGCCATGCCCTCTGCCTCCAAAAGAGGATCTCCCATTTTGACCCTCATCTGCCCCACCATTTGACTGCCGTTTTTATGATTTTTGGGTTCCCTTTTATGTTAGGCACTGATCTATTCTCATACTGTATCTTTGCCCCTCTTAATCCCTTTTTTAGATCTCCTCTGTACTTTCCATATTTAGTCTGGTTCTCTACCGAATTATGAACCTTAAAAGTCTCCTTTTTTTCTGTTTCGTTTAAATCTCTATATCTTTAGTCATCCACGGAGCTCTAGATTTGGATGCCCTTCCTTACCCCCTTCTTAGCAATGTGTCGACTCTGTACTCAGACCATCTCCTCCTTGAAGGCCTCCCATTGTTCAATTATGGTGTTGTCTGCAATTTTTTTGATTCCGATCAACCTGGACAAGATCCCCTTTAACTCATTGAAATTTCCCTCCTCCTGTTCAGCATTTTCACATTTGATTGCTCCTTGTCATTTTCCGTAACTATTCTAAACCTAATGATATTGTGATCACTGTTCTCCAATTGCTCCCCCAATAAAACATGCTCCACGTACCCCACTTCATTCCCCAGAATTAGATCCAGCATGGTTTCCTTCCTGGTTCGGCTGGAATCGCACTGTTCCAGAAAGTTCGCTTGAAATCATTTCAGGAATTCCACTCCCTCTTTGCCCTTTACACTGTTAGTGTTCCAGTCTATATTGGGATAATTGAAGATTCCCATTATCACCATTCTATAGTTCTTGCATCATTCTGTAATCTGCCTGCACATTTACTCCTCTGTCTCCTTCCCACTATTTGGTGGCCTATAGTATACACCCAGTCGTATAATAGCTCCTCAACTGTTCCTTAATTCGAACCAGAAATATTCTGACCTTGACCCCTCAACCACATCATCCCGTTCCATTGTTACAATAGTTTATTTGATCAATACTGCCATCTGCCTCACGCTTTCTTTCCTTCCCGATCTTTCCTGAATAACTTGCAGCCAGAAATATTAAGTACCCAGTCCTCCCCTTCATTGAGCCTCTATATCATAATCCCATGTGACAAATTGAGCCTGCAGCTCAGCAACCTTATTTACCACGCCATGTGCATTTACACACATGCACTCGAAAATCATCTTATTCTGTCTGATCCATCTTATTTCTGAACTATTCTTTACTCTAGTGCTGATTGTCCCTCCAGTCCTCAGTGCACTTTGTTTCTTCTCCCCAATGTTTCATCCTGGTGCCCACCGCCGCCCACCCCCCCCCCCCCCCCAACCTCTGCAAAATTTACTTAGACATTGGCCCAGAGCACCAATGACCCTCCCCGGCAGGACATTGCTCCCAGCTCTGTTGAGGTGCAGACCGCCCGTCTTGAACAGATCCTTACATAAGAAATAGGAGCAATAGGAGGCCATACGGCTCCTCGAGCCTGGTCCGCCATTCAATAAGATCATGGCTAATCTTGGACCACAACTCCACTTTCCTGCGCGATCCCCATATCCCTTGAATACGCGAGAGTCCAAAAATCCATCGACCTCAGTCGTGAATTTACTCTATGATTCGCATCCACAGCCCTCTGAGTGAAAAATGCCTCCTCATCTCAGTCTTTAATGGCCGACCCTTTATCCTGCGACTGTGCCCCCTAGTTCCAGACTCTCCAGCCAGGAGAAACAACCTCTCAGGATTTACCCTGTCAAGCCCCTTCAGAAGCTTATATGTTTCAAAGAGATCACCTCTCACTATTTTAAACTCCGGAGCGGAAAGGCCCATCCTACTCAATCTCTCCTCATAGGACAACCCTCTCATCCCAGGAATTAATGTCGTGAACCATCGTTGCACCGCCTCTGAGGCAAGTATATCCTCGCTTGGATAAGGACACCAAAGCTGTACACATTACTACAGGTGAGGCCTCACCAAAGCCGTGTATATTTGTAGCAAGACTTCCTTACTCTTGTACTCCAACTCCCTTGCAACAAAGGCCAACATGCCATTTGCTTTCCGAATTGTTTGTTGTACCTGCGTGTTAACTTTCTGTGTTTCTTGTACGAGGACACCCATATCTCTCTGGACAACAAAATGTAATAGTTTCACAACATTTAAAAATATTCTGTTATTCTATTCTTCCTACCAAAGTGAATAACCTCACATTTCCCGACATTATACTCCATCTTCCACCTCCTTGTCCATTCACTTAACCTGTCTATATCCGTTTACAGACGTTTTGTGTCATCCTCTCAGCTCACATTCCCACCCAGCTTTGTATCATCAGCAAAATTTGATACATTACACTCGGTCCCTTCATCGAAGTCATTAATATAGATTGTAAATAGCTGAGGCCCAGCACCGATCTATGCGGCACCCCACTCGTGACAGCCTGCCAATCTGAAAATGACCCATTTATCCGAACTCTCTGTTTCCTGTCTGTTAACCAATCTTCTATCCATGTTAATATATTACACCCAACCCCATGAGCATAACAACCTTTTGTGTGGCACCTTACTTGATGCCTTTTAATCCCACCTGCCTCAGAACTGGTCCCAATGCCCCACGAATCTGAAGCCCTCCATTCTGAACCTTTTCTCCATCCGCGTGTTAACATATCTGATCCAACTATTCCTATATTTACTAAAATGTTGCACTGGGAGTAGTCCAGAGATTACTACCTTTGCGGTCCTGCTTTTTAAAGTTCTTCCATAGCCCCTGAAACTCTGACGACAGGAGCTCGACCCTTTTCCTTCCTCCATCATTGGTTCCCACATCGGCCACAAATTATGGCTGTTCCCCTTCCACCCTCAAAATGTTCTGCACCCTCTTGGTAATATCCTTTACCCTGCCTGGCACCAGTGAGGTAACACACCATGCAGAACTCATGTCGGCAGTTGCAGAAACACCTGTCTACATCACTGACAATCGAATTCCCTGTAAAAACTGCATTTCCTTTGCTCCCCTGTGCAGTCGAGTCTCCCACGTCGCTGTGGATTTGCTGCTGACAGGACTCCCCCGAGGTGTTACACCCTCAGTGGTTTGTGAGTGCAACACTCCCAGGGGACTCCTGCACTGCCTGCCTGTTCCTTCTCATATATCTGGTGATCACCCACTCCCTCTGCCCCTGAATTCTCTGTAGCTGTGGGGTGACCACCTCCTGAAACGTGCTAACTACGAAACTTTCAGCTTCCGGTATGCACTGTTGTGATGCCAGAGAGGTCCGGGATGGGGGAGGCTGTAAGGAACGGGATGGGATGGGATGTAACAGCGCGGGTAGGATGGGGTGGAATGGGGCAGGGGGGTGGCAATCAGGACTTGGGGTGGAGCGTGCGGGGAGACAGTGCGGGACGGCAAAAGTTTGGACCCAGGAGAGCTGGGCAGGTTTTGAGAGCAGTAACGAGCAGAATCCGAGCCTTGGTTCCAGTTCAGCATTGAACCCAATAGATTGGAAAATTTGTCTGACTGTCTCTTAACACTTGTTAAGGGAGTGTGAAGGATAGGGCCCGAACTGTACTTCCTCCTTAATCCTACAGCATTGAAGTACTCCATCAGCCCATAGTCCGCCTGCATCATCCTATATCAATAGTGGTTATATCAGGGTTGGCACAGTCATCTCCTTGTGTGCCCAGATGCCAACCAATCGTATACAACGACTGATGGTACCTTTGGAAATATCATAACGTTGTGGTTATCAGGATTTAACTACAATCTGTAGCTTTTTGTCTGGAACATCCTTCCTTCCATTTGCCTGCTGTTTGTTATGAATTCTGTCAATCACTCACCCAATGTTTTGTTTTATGACTAGGTGAATCGACTTTCTTCCAGAAAGCAGGATGAGAACGGTTTGGCTTGACTGAGGATTTCAGAGTGTTCCCCAGCCGGTCCAGGGTTATCAGAAGTCTGGCCACAGAAAGTCACAGACAGGAGTTATTTGTTTCATGAACTACAAGGTGGTTCCTCTTCAGCAACTGCCAGGGTCTTAACTGACGAGGACACTCCATTCAAACATGGATGAGGAAAAATGTGAGCAATTTAGAAATTACAAATTTCACTAGAATCATCTTTAAATGTCCTCCTGTTGGAAATAGACTATCAGAGAGGAAGTGGAATCACAGAACAGAATGAGTGAAGATGCTGAATCAGGACTTGCACCAGTCTAAGAGACTTACGCAGGTTCCAGTGTCACAAAAACACATGTTTTCAAATGCTGCTTCACCTCAGTTTTACAGCCATACTCCTCCCGTCCAGCTCTACAAGACCAGCAACTCCCTCGCAAAGATTTGGGAGGCCTGCCAAGATTCTACGTGTGTGCCCCACTGGGAGAGCTTCTCCAGAGAAATGCAGAGTCCAGTGGGTTGGAATCCAGTGAGGGCGACCAAGAAATGGAGAAACAAGGGACAGACCTTCGAAGACATCTTTAATATTTCCCAACACAGGTTGAGAAATATTGGCATAAACATCGATGGAAAACAAGCAAAAGCAGTCAGCTGTGGGAAATATGGGAATGTCAGGATTATCACCCCGAGGGACGGGATGTGGGTGGGAAGGTTGGTGCCAGATATAATCATTCCAAACTCCCGGCAAAAACCCAGGATATTTCATTTGAAGGCACAAAGTTGCATTCTGACCAGACACCCAAAGAACACCATGTGATGCTGCAGCTCCTAAACATTCATCATTGTTCATCACTTCTGGAAAATGGTCTCCAAAAAGTCAGTCCACGACAATATGAGAGACTGTACCACCCATGAGAACTTGACAATCTAAACGTTTCACCCTCGCCTTTCACCTGCAAGGAGGCTGCATATCGATGGGACAGAGATTTGATCAAGCATTCCATTTTACTCAGCAACAGTGAAGTGTGCAAAAAAACTGGTGGCGATGATTGCACTCAGTCACTAGAGTCACAGGCCTGCGAGAAAGCAGCTCAGGGCTGCCCTGGTGTGATTGATAGATGAGCCTGCACTGTGCTGGAGACTGGATATCTGTCAGTGAAAGGCGCCAGTGATTTCTTTGAGGAGGCCTTGGATCACAAGTCGAATTTAGACTGGAATGGCGATAATGAGAACCTGCCAGTTTCATTAGATTACCCTCAACCAAAAGATTGTCCAACCTTAGAGTAGAGTAAACCACTTTTGCCAAGTTGGTGGGATGTTTCTCAGAGACGCACTTTGAGAAGTACAAGTCCAGAGGTGTGGGATTTCACCAGAATGAAGCTCTATTGATTGGAGGAGGGTTAGATGTGGTTTCTGGATTCAGGGCCAGCTGGGACGGCCTGCTGTCCTCCACAGGTTATCTTTGGAGTATAAAATAGGAACCAGAAGAGGCACGAGAGAGAAAGAAACTGCACAAACAACGCAACATAAAAGGGAAAAGGGAACAATGGGAAGAAAGTCAAACTCCCAATATCACTGTTCCTTGATGGAGTTAATGGGGGCAACTCACCATCAGTCCCTGCTCTAAATCAGGTGCCTCATCATGAGGTCAAAGAAAGTTTACAAAGTATAACAAATAAAGATTAAGGGACAGTGAAACGTTTCTACACAAAGGGTGGCAGAAGTTTGGATCTCTCTTCCGCAAACGGCAATTGATACGAGCTCAATTCCTAAAATTAAATTTGATAGAGATAGCTTATTGGCAACCAAATATATTACGGGATATGGGCCAAAGGCAGGTTTAAGGAGTTAGATCACAGATCAGCCATGAACTTAACAAATGACGGAGCAGGCACGAAGGGCTGAATGGCCGACTCCTGTTCCTATATTCCCATGTTCCTATGTTCCTATGAAAGGGGTATAATTTCTGCCTGCCCCCAGCAAATGCTTCTACCCCCGGGTACTGCTGAATACTAAGTTAGGCAGCACCAAGTGCTTGTCATCCTTGGAGCCACGTGGCCCATCCCCGGAGCCGACAGCAGCTGAGCAGCGGATTGATGAAGAGCCCTGAAGTGCCGAAAAAGCTTGACTCCAGTCCAAAGGGTGAGTTGCTTTGTTCGTCTGCTGTTTCCAAATAGAAATGAGGGCACTTGGAGATACACAACATTGGCCCAGGGTTGCTCACTCTCCCATACTTACTGGGAAGCACTGGGCTTTGCTGAGCAGCTCACTCTGCAGGTGTAGCTGAGTACAGGAGATCAAAATGTGGGGTAAAACCTGGGTTCTGCCTCACCATTCCATCTCACTTCTGCATTACTTGAAGCTCCATTTCCGTCTGTGCCATCTTGCTTCACAAACCAATGATCCAAAGGTAAACACGGTGATAACACAGAGCAAAACAGTTTCTGTACAATGTCTCCCAAAACGGAACTGGAGCACAGCATAGTGACTCCTACAACCGGGGGACTTGAGAGGAGATGGAGTGTCCGACTGTGATGTGATGCTCTGTGCAATTCATGGACTGAACTGATGGGTTCCCTTTTACATTTGTAATTATACTATCAGAAAATGTGATTGGACAGGCACAAAAGGTCAGTGGGATTCCTGGAGCTAGTGGATAATTTCATTGGATATCTCAGGCGATCGAATGGTTCTTAACAGTGTGACCTATTGGCGACGCACCAATCTGTTGTGAGCCCTATTGTATAGGATATGCACATATGGTTTCGATAGTCGGAGTTACAAGTTCCACAGTATCGGTTTTCGGTTTTTGTTCTGTTTGTAGATCTCAAATGAACAGCCCCATTGCCAACATGAATTGTATTCATGGGAACAAAGGATTTTTTTATGTACATATTATTCCAGTTGGAAATTAGCTGATGTAGAATAAAAATTAACATAGGTATCTTCCTGAACAATTTCTTCGTTCATTGATTCCAACCAGAAATGGACATGGTTCCTTAACCAGTTACCATCAACGGTTGGAGGTGGTGAGGCAGGGTTCATGTGAGGGGGAGGGGGTTGGGAGGGGAAAGTGAGGGGGCGGGGTGGGACTGGGGGGAACGTTTGATCGATGCGGCAAGTGAGGTGGAGGGACGGGTCGGGGGCATGTGAGGCGGATGGGTGGGTTGGTGGGCATTTGAGGGGGATGGGTGGGTTGGGGGGCATGTGAGGTGGGAGGGGTGGGTTTGGGGACATGTGAGGTAGGCGTGGTGGGATAGGGTGGAGGGGAGAGGGAAGGTCGGTTTGGGAGGCATGTGAGGGGGAGGGCAAGGTCAGTGAGGGGGAGGGGCGGGTCAAAATAGAGGCCGCAGCGAATACTCACTTATGATGACACTGAGGGTAAATTTCACGTGTCTCTTTTTGGATAATTGTTTTTATTCAAAGATTAAACATTTCCATCCACGCCAAGAATCCTGCTCAACAATTCTTTACAATGCTGTCAGTCAGCGTTAAGTGAGTTCGAAGCCAGGTATTGTTGGATTTGCTTTGAAATGTCACATGATTCTAATAGTTTCTGTGATGTTTTGTGTCTCCGGTAACAGGAGCTGGGACGGGATTTATGGGATGGAATGTGAAACAATCTCACTTCCAGTGCAGAAGAGCGGTTAGCTCTTGGGTTTATTTAACCAACTGGACAATCAGAACAAAGGGATAAGTGAGCACAATCTTAAACTCCTGTCTGACTTTGGTCTGAGTCACAACGTAGATGCAGGTGTTACTGCAGGAACTGAGGAGTTGCAGTATCGGCCCGATGTATTCTAAGCAGCCAGGAAGGTCGTTGCCGAAGATTATATCAGTGAATTGATTTAACACAATCCGTTCGTGGATAGTGGACACAGCTTGTATCATCCACAGCAGTATGAAGCTTGCAGATATGCCGAAGAGCAGAACGATGGATTTCCTGCGGTTCTCCATCTCAGTATCCTTGTGATTCTCCCGATCACGCTTCCCCTGGAGCCCCCTGCGCACTCGACTCGCCAATAAAATGTGTCTGACCGTCAGAGCGTTGAGGAGCAGAATCAGCACGAACGGGAGCAGTGGAGTTAACGCACGATTAAAGTAGTCGAATGCTTTCCACAGGGGTGAGGTGTAGTAGCTCAACCTCATCTGGCATTATATCGGCATGGAAAAGAGATATATAACTTTATATCGAAAGTACCACGGGATGCTCTTCAAGCAGCTCAACACACTCACTGTTCCGAGAACCACAGCCGCTGTTCTCGCGGTGCAATATTTCGTTTTCAGCTTCTGGCAACAAATGGCCACAAATCGATCAAAGGTGAAAGCGACGGTGAACCAGACAGAACAGTCCGTGGCTGCATGAGTGAGGCAGTCACCGAGACCACACATGGTAATGCTGTTTCTGAATATATCAATGAAATAAAGGGTGGCAATACGGTCCAGTATCACAGCAGTGAGGATAACGGTTAGATCAGCCGCTGCCATGGACACCAGGTAACAGGAGATGCAACGAGACAGACCACACTTTCCCCGGGATAAGATCAGGATCACCAGCAGGGTAACTGGGAGAAATCGGAACAAAAAATATCAGGAAAATAACTCATCAGATTGGCAACAAAGATTGGACAAGATTTTGAAAGGAATTTATACTGAGCTTACTGTGTTCAGCAAATGGACATTGAACCACCCCTGATCTGGGCAGTGCCATCAAATGGAGACAGAACCACAGACCTGGACAGAGCTGTAAAATGGAGACTGATCCCGAAACCCTACAGTGCCATCAAATGGAGACTGATTCGCAGACCTGGGCAGTGCGATCAAATGGAGACTGAAGCCCAGACCTGGACAGTGCCATCAAATGGAGACTGAACCCCAGCCTGGGCAGGGCCATCAAATGGAGACTGAAACCCAGACCTGGGCAGTAAGATCAAATAGAGACTGAAGCCCAGACCTGGACAGTGCCATCAAATGGCGACTGAATCCCAGACCTGGGCAGTGCCATCAAATGGAGACTGATCCCCAGACCTGGACAGTACCATCAAATGGAAACAGATCTCCAGAGCAGGATAGTGCGATCAAATGTATATTGAAAGGCATGGTGGGGTCAAACTACTAATCACCTTGTGGATCGGGAGGGCATTGCTGAAGGTCTAAATGAGTACTTTGCTTCTATTTTCACTAAAGAAGAGGATGCTGCCAGAGTCACAGAAAAGGAGGAGGCATTTGATGAACTGTAAAGGATAGAAATTGATGAAGAGCATGGGACGCATCATGGTTGATATGGGAGGTAAAGGTGGAAACATAGATCTACCCGTCGCAGATGCATCTGTCCATGAGAGTATTGGTAGGAATGACCACTGCACAGTCCTTGTGGACGCGAAGTCCCGTTTTCACACTGAGAACAACGTCCGTCGTGTTGTGTGGCATTATCACCGTGCTAAATTGGATAGTTCAGAACAGATCTAACGTCTCAGTACTGGGCATACATGAGGCGCTGTGGGTCATCAGCAGCAGCAGAATTGTATTCCAGCACAATCTGTAAACTCATGTTCCCGCATATTCCTCACTCTACCGTTATCAACATGCCAGGGGATCAACCCTCGTTCAATGAGGAGTATAGAAGAGCATGCTAGCAGCAGCACCAGGCGTACCTAAAAATGAGGTGCCAACCTGATGAAGCTACAACACAGGCCTACATGCATGTTAAACAATGGAACCAGTAAGCTATAGACAGAGCTAAGCGTTCCCACAACCAATAGATCAGATCAAAGTTCTGCAGTTCTGCCACATCCTGTTGTGAATGGTGGTGGGACCTTAAAACAACTAACGGAATAGGAGGCACCGTGAAAATCCCACCCCTAATGATGGCAGAGTCCAGCATGTGAGTGAAAAAGACAAGGCTGAAGCGTTTGCAACCATCTTCAGTCAGAAGTGCTAAGTGGATGATCCATCTCGGCCTCCTCCTGATATTCCCACCATTACAGAAGACAGTCTTCAGCCAATTCGATTCACTCCACGTGATATCAAGAATCGGCTAAGTGCACTGGATACAGCAAATGCTATGGGCACCGACAACATCCCAGCTGCCGTGCTGAAGATTTGTGCTCCTGAACTAGCCTCCCATCGAGCCAAACTGTTCCAGTACACCTACAACACTGGCATCTGCCAGACAATTTGGAAAATTGCCCAGATACGCCCTGTCCACAAAAAGCAGGACAAATCCCACCCGGTCAATTATCAGCCCATCAGTCCACTCTCAATCATCTGCAAAGTGATGGAAAGTGTCATCGACAGTGCTATCAAGCGGCACTTACTCAGCAATAACCTGCTCACCGATGCTCAGTTTGTGTCCCGCCAGTACAACTCGGCTCCAGACCTCACGACAGGCTTGGTCCAAACATGGACAAAAGTTCTGAATTCCAGAGGTAACGTGAGAGTGACTGACCTTGACATGAAGGCAACATTTGACCGAGTGTGGTCCCAAGGAGCCCTAGTAAAATTGCCACCACCTCCTTTCTTTCCTTCCCGATCTTTCCTGAACACCTTGTATCCAGGAATATTCAGTACCCAATCCTGCACTTTTTTGAGCCAGGTCTCCGTTGTCGCCACTACATCATATTCCCATGTGGCTATTGGTGCCAGAAGCTCACCAACCTTATTTGCCACGCTTCGTGCATTGACACACATGCGCTGTAAACCTACCTTAAACTTTCGAGTATTCTCTCTTAGTCTGATCCCACTTAATACTGTACTTTCCTTACTCTAGTGTACCCTGTGTCTCCCAATCCTTTGTGCACCTGTTTCTTCTTTCTAATGCTACATCCTGGTGCCCATCCCCTTGCCACATTGGCTTAAACCCTCCCCCACATCACGAGTGAACTTCCCTGCCAGAACATTAGTCCCAGCTCTGTTGAGGTCCAAGCCGTCCAAACTTCAGACCTGGACAGTGCTATCAAATTGAGCCTGATCTCTGGACCGGGTATTGCTATCAAATGAACACTGATCGCTTGACCTTGTAATTCTATCAATTGGAGACTGATCTCAGGACTGGACAGCGCTATGAAATGGAGACCGATTCCAAAACCTGTACAATGCTATCAACTTGAGACTGATCGTCGGACTTGGACAGTGCTATCAAATGGACACTGATCTCTGGACCTGGGCAACGCAATCAAATGGAAACTGATCTCTGGACCTGGACAGTGCTTTCAAATGGAGACAGACCTTTGGACTGACGCAGTGCTATCAAATGGCCACTGATTCACAGTCCTGGGCAGTGGTATCAAATAGATACGAATCTCTGAATTTAGGATGTGCTATCGAATAAAAACTGAGCTATGGACCTGGCAGTGTTACCAAATGGAGACTGATCGCTGAACTGGGCAGCACTATCAAACGGAGACTGATCCCCAGACCTGGAGAGTGCTGTAAAATGGAGACTGAAGTCTGGATCTGGACAGTGCTATCAAATGGACATTGATCTCTCAGCCGAGACAGTGCTATCAAATGGAGATTGTTGTCCAGACCTCGATAGTGCTATCAAATGGAGACTGATCTCTGGTAATGGACAGTGCTATCAATTGGACACTGATCTCTGGCAAAAGACCTTGCTATCAATTGGGCACTGATCCCTGGCAATCGACGGTGAGATCAAATGGACACTGATTTCTGGCAATGGTCAGTGCTATCAAATGGACACTGATCGATGCACCAAATCGGGTATATCAAAAGGGGACTGAACCCTGCGCCTGGTCAGTGCAACCAAATGGCCACTGATCCCCAGTCTTGAACCGTGCTATCAAATGGAGACTGTTCTCCAGAATTGGACAGTGCTTTGAAATGTTGTTGAGTCTCTGGACCTGGAAAGTATATTGGAATGGACAGTGACCGCTCAACCTGGACAGCTCTGTCAAATGGATGCTGGTCTCTGGATCTGGGCAGTGCCATCACACGGACACTGATATCCGGTCCTGGACAGTGCCATCAGACGGAGAGTGAAATCCGGACCTGGACAGTGCCATCAGACGGACACTGATGTCAGGACCTGGGAAAATCCATCAAATGGAGACTGAAATCAAGATCAGGACTGTGGCATCAAATTGACACTTATGTCTGGATGAGGGCAGTGCTTTTAAATGGAGTCCGATCTCTGGACATGGACATGGACAGTGCTATCAAATGGAGATTAATCTCTGGGAATGGACAGTGGTATCAAATAGACACCGATCCCCAGATGTGAACAGAGGTAGCAAATGGAGACTGATCCCCAGATGTGGACAGTGGTATCAAATGGAGACTGATTCCTGGGCTTTGGCAGTGCCATCAAATGGATACTGATCCACAGACATGGACAGGGCTAACAAATGAAAAAGCACAGAAACATAGAAAATATGAGCAGGAGGAGGGCATTCAGCCCATCGACCTTGCTCCGCCATTCAATATGATCATGTCTGCTACTCTATCCCAATTTCATATTCCTGCTCTCTCCCCGTACCCCTTGATGTCTTCTGTGTCTAGAAATCTATCTTGCTCCTTCTTAAAGATATTCAGCAGCTTGGGGCCTCAATTATTCACAATATTTATCAACGACTCAGATGAAGGCATAGAAAGTCACATATCTAAGTTTGCCGATGAAAAGATTGGTGGCATTGTAAGCAGTGTAGATGGAAACATAGATCATTGAAGTGTCATGAACAGGTGCAGAAAATAATCAAGAGGACGAATGGTATGCTGGCCTTTATATCTGGAGGGCTAGAGTACAAGGGGGCAGAAGTCATGCTGCAGCTGTACAAAACCCTGGTTGGACCGCACCTGGAGTACTGTGAGCAGTTCTGGGCACCGCACCTTCGGAAGGACATATTGGCCTTGGAGGGAGTGCAGCGTAGGTTTACTAGAATGATAGCCGGACTTCAAGGGTTAAGATATGAGGAGAGATTACACAAATTGGGGTTGTGTTCTCGAGATTTTAGAAGGTTAAGGGGTGATCTGATCGAAGTTTATAAGATATTAAGGGGAAAGGATAGGATGGATAGAGAGAAACGATTTCCGCTGGTTGGGGATTTTAGGAGTCGGGGGGCACAGTCTAAAAATAAGAGCCAGACTTTTAGGGAGCGAGATAAGAAAACATTTCTACACATAAAGGGTGGTAGAATTTTGGAACTCTCTTCTACAAACGGCAATTGATACTAGCTCAATTGCCAAATTTAAATGTGAGATCGATAGCTTTTTGGCAACCAAAGGGATTAAGGGATATTGGCCAAAGGCAGGTAAATGGAGCTAGATCACAGATCAGCCATGATCTTATGAAATGGCGCAGCAGGCAGGAGGGGCTGAATGGCCTACTCCTGTTCCTATGTACCTATGTTGACATCCACAGCCTTCTGTGGTAGAGAATTCCGCAGGTTCACCACCCTCTCATTGAAGAAATGTCTCATCTCAGTCCTAAATGTCCTAATCCATATACTGAGACTGTGACTCCTTGTTCTGGACCCCCAGTCATGGAAACTTCCTCCCTGCATTAGGCCGTGTCAGAATTTTATACGTTTCAATGAGATCCCCTGTCATTCTTCCAGATTCCAGTGAATACAGGCCGAGTCGACCCAATCACTCCTCATACGACAGTCCTGCCATCCCAGGAATCAGTCCGGTGAACCTTCGCTGCGCTCCCTCTGTGGCAAGTTTACCATTTCTTAGTAAAGGAGACCAAAACTGCACACAATACTCCAGGTGTGGTCTCACCAAGGCCCTGTATAACTGCAGTAAGACATCCTTGCTCCTGTACTCAAATCCTCTTGCAACGAAGGCCAAAATATCAATTGCCTTCCTAACTGCTTGCTGCACCTGCATGTTTTCTTTCAGTGACTGGTATACAACGACATCCGGGTCAATTTGTACATTAACATTTCCCAATCTATCACCATTTAGCTAATACTCTGCCTTTCTGTTTTTCCTTCCGATGTAGATAACTTCACATTCATGCAGATGAGACCACATCTGCCAAGTATTTGCTCACTCACTCAACTTGTCTCAATCATCTTGAAGCCTCTTTCCAACCTCCTCATAACTCACGATCCCACCTAGTTTTGTGTCGTCAGCAAACTTGGAAATATTACATTTGGTTCCCTCATCCAAATCATTGATATACATTGTGAATAGCTGTGGTCCATGTACTGATCCCTGCAGTACCCTACTAGTCACTGCCTGCAACCCTGAAAAAGACCCATTCATTCCTACTCTCTGTTTCCTGTCTGTTCACCAATTTTCAATCCATGCCGGTATTTTACCACCAATACCATGTGATTTCATTTTGCACAGTAACCTCTGATGTGCGACTTTATCAAAGGCATTGTGAAAATCCAAATACATCACATCCACTGGTTCACCCTTATCTATTCTACCAGATGGATCCAAAACAAATCTTCCAGTAGTTTTGCCAAACATGATTTCCCTTTCATGAATCCATGCTGACTTTGTCGAATCCCTTTGATATTTTCTAAGTGTCCTGTTATCACATCCTTTATAATAGACTCTAGCATTTTCCCTCCAACTGATGTTAGGCTAACCGGTCTGTCGTTTCGTGTTTTCTCTCTCCCTCCTTTTTTAAATAGTGGGGTTACATTTGCCAACCTCCAATCTACTGGAACTGTTCCATCATCAATAGATTTTTGGAAGATGACAACTAATGCATCCACTATTTCCATGGCTAACTCTTTTAGTACTTTGGGATGAAGATTATCACGTCCTGGTCATTGATCGGCTTTCAGTCCCATTAATTTCTCCAGCACTATTTTTTTACCAATACTAATTTCCTTTAATTCCTCCTTCTCACTAGTCCCTTGGTTCCCCAGCATTTCTGGAAAGTTATTCGTATCCTCTTCCGTGAAGACAGAACCAAAGTATTTGTTCAATTGCCCTGCCATTTCTGACTGCAATGAACCTACATTTATCTTCACTAATCTTGTAGAAGCTTTTACAGTCCACTTTTATGTTCCTTGCAAGTTTACTCTCAAATTGTATTTTCCCCTCTAAATCAATCTCTTGGTTCTTTTCTGCTGAATTCCAGACTGCTCGCAATCTACAAGCTTGCTGCTTTTTTTCTGGCAACTTTACATGACTCCTCTTTGGATCTAATACTATCCTTAATTTGTTTTGTTAGCCACGGTTGGGCCGCTTTTCCTTTTATGTTTTTGCGCTCGAAAGGAATGTATAATTGTTGCAATTCATGCACTTGTTTCATAAATGTTATCCATTGCCTATCCACCGTCATGCCTTTCAAGAAGCGTCCCAAACTATCATATCCAAATCATCCCTCATACTTTCGTAGTTTCCTTTGTTGAGCTTTCGGACCCGAGTTTCGGATTGGACTACTTCACTTTCCGTGTTAATGAAGAATTCTATCTTGTTATGGTCACTCTTCCTGGAAGGGCCCCGTGCAAGAAGATTGTTAATTAACCCCTTCTCATTGCAAAATACCCACCCTGTTCACTGGTTGGCTCCTCAACATACTGGTCAAAAAAATCAACTTGTCCACACTCCAGGAATTCATCCTCCAAAGTATTATTGCTAATTTGGTTTGGCCAGTCTATATGTAGATTAAAGTCACCCATGATTATGTAGTACCTTTGTTACATGCAGCTATAATTTCTTGTTTGATCCCATCCCCTAGATTACCACTCCTGGGGTCTATAGACAATTGCCACCAGTGTTTTCTGCTCCTTGGAGGTTCTTAACTCCACCCAGACTGATTCGATATCTTGATTTTCTGAGCCAGTATCCTTTCTCAATTTGCTCTGATTTCATCCTTTACTAACAACGCCACATCACCTCCTTGTCTGTTTTGCCTGTCCATTCTATATATTGAGTACCCTTGGATATTCAGGTCCCAGCCTTGGTCACCCTGCAGCCATGTCTCTGTAATTGCTAATATATCGCATTCATTTACATCTATTTGCGCTATTAATTCGTGTTCCATATTATGAATGCTTCGTGCATTCAGATACAGTGCCTTTAGATTTGTCTTTTTAACATTTTTAGACATCTTAACATTTTTCTTTTCTGTGGCCCTATTTGTCTTATTACCATTTTTTTCTTACCCGGACCCTATTTGATAGTGCAGTCTTATGTTTGTGCAATCTTTCCTTTCATAATCCCAATCACTTTCCTGCACTGCTTCCGTGATTTTTCTCTTTAGCATTCTCGGTTTCTCTCCACCGGGACCCTCCACGCCCTTATTGAATTTAAAGCCCTATTTAGCTGACTAGTCATTGGATTCTGTATAACTCCAGTCCCAGCATTTTTCAGGTGTAGTCCGTCCCAACGGAACAGCTCTCTCTTTCCGCAGTACTGGTGTCAGTGCCCCACGAATCGAAACCCACTTCTACCACACCAATCTTTGAGCGACGCATTCATCTCTCTGATCTTATTTACCATATGCCAATTTGGTCGTGGCTCAGGTAATTATTCAGAGATTATTACCTTTGTGGTTCTGGTTTTTCAGTTAATCCCTAGCCACTCCAACCCTCTCAGCAGAACCGTTTTTTAGTCCTACCTATGTTGTTGATACCTGCATGGACCACGATAACTTGAAACCTCCCCCTCCTATTCCGAGTTCTTCCCCAGCCCAGAGGAGATGTCCTTAACTCTGGCACTGGGAAGGCAACATCGCTATCGCGACTCATGCTCCTGGCTGCAGAGAACAGTGTCTATCCCCCGAACTATACTGTCGCCGACTACAACAACCTTCCTTTTTACTCGCCCCACTTTCTAGCATTTGGTCCGGAGCCCTGTCGAATGTGGCACTTCAGGTGCACATCCAGGTACCTTTCAAATGTTTTCAGGGTTTCTGCCTCTACCACCCTTTCAGGCAGTGAGTTCCAGACCCCCACCCCTCTCTCGGTCAAAAAATTATGCTCAGCTCCCCTCTAATCCTTCTACCAATTAACTTAAATCTATGTCCCCTGTCACTGACCCGTCTGCAATGTGGTGACCACATCTCCACGCAGCACTAAAGCTGTGGCCCAACCACTGTTTTAAACAGTTCCAGCATAACCTCACTACTTTTATATTCTATGCCTTGGCTGATAAATAAAAGTATCCTTTTAGTATTTCAACCAACTTATCTACCTGTCCTGCTACATTCAGGGATCTGTGGACATTAACTCCATGATCGCTCACTTCCTCTACACCTCTCAGTATCCATCCATTTATTGTGTATTCCCTTGCCTTGGTTGTCCTCCCCAAATGGATCACCTCACACTTCTCTGGATTGAATTCCATTTGCGAGTTTTCTGCTCAGCTGACCAGTCCATTGATATCTTCCTGCAGTCTGCAGCTTCCCTCCTCACTCACAATTATACGGCCAATTTTTGTATTGGTAATAATTTTCCAAAATTCTCTGGACTCGGCAAAAGTCCAGGCAGATTGGAAAACTGCTATTGTAACACCGTTAATTCAAAAGGGTAGCAGGCAAAAGGCTGGAAATTATAGCACAGTTAGCCTAACATCTGTGGTGGGTGAAATTTTGGAGTCTATTATTAAGGAGACAGTAGCGGAACATTTGGACCAGCATAATTTAATTGTACAAAGTCAGCATGGCTTTACGAAGGGGAAGTCATGTCTGACAAATGTTCTTTGAGGAAATAACGTAGAGGGTGGATAAAGGGGAACCAGTGGACGGAGTGTATTTCGACTTCCAGAAGGCCTTCGACAAGGTGCCACATAAAAGATTATTGCTCAAGATAAAGAATCACTGGATTGGGGGTAATATTCTGGCATGGGTGGAGGATTGGTTATCGAACAGGAAGCAGAGAGTTGGGATAAATGGTTCATTCTCGGACTGGCAACCAGTAGCCAGTGGAGTTCTGCAGGGGTCGGTGCTGGCTCCCCAAATCATTGCAATCTATATTAACGATTTGGAGGAGGGGACCAGGTGTAACATATCAAAGATTGCAGATGATACAAAGATGGGAGGGAAAGTAGAGAGTGAGGAGGACAGAAAAAACCTACAAGGAGATGCATACAGGCGGGGTGAGTGGGCGGAGATTTGGCAGATGCAATTCAATATTGGAAAATGTGATGTTATGCACTTTGGCAGGAAAAATCAGAGAGCAAGTTATTATCTTAATGGCGAGAAACTGGAAAGTACTGCAGTACAAAGGAATCTGGGGGTCCGAGTGCAAGAAAATCAAAAGGTTAGTATGCAGGTGCAGCAGGTGATCAAGAAGGAAAACGGAATGTTGGCTTTTATTGCTAGGGGGATAGAATATAAAAACAGGGCGGTATTGCAGCAATTATATAAGGTATTCGTGAGACAGCACCTGGAATACTGCATACAGTTTTGGTGTCCATATGAGAATACCTACGAGGTGCCCCTCTAATGAAATGCATATGTAGTAAGCTTTCAGTTGCTCAATAAGATGCCTCCATAACAAAATGCAGTATGGTAAACCAAGGGTTAATATAAGTGGCCCATTTTGCTCGCCAGAATTAGAACAATGAGCTTTTCAAAAGAGTTTATCCTTGATCATTCGTTTATGTTATTAATTTCCTGTATGAAAATGTATGCTTCATTATGAATCAAGCAAAGCGATATGATAAGCTGAATTCTGGGGTAAGCAGGTGTAGGGAGTGTTGTTTTGCAGCTACCTAATGAATGGATCCTTATTTCGGACAAGGTCGAAAAACATCCCAGGCCTGAGATAAGTGAGACTCCCTTTCCTGTGACCGACGTATGAACAGGTATCACCTGTGAGTGGTCGGTCATTATGTCAGTTAGTATGGCTTGCCCAGACTCAGCTTATGATTGGTTTTAACCCCTTGCTAGTCATGTCCCTCCCCACTCTGAAAATGTATAATTGTGTGAACTTTGACTGTGTAATTTGCCTGTTCTATGAGATTGACCAGACTCTGTCAAGAGTTGAAATCAATTCTATAGATGGGTCAGCTGCAGCTAATAAAATTGTGTTAAAACTTTCAAGTGTATTCGCTTTCAGTTTTTGCTGAACCAGACTAAGAGTAAAGAATCCGGTATCGTCATTTGGGGGCTCAGGTCCGGGATCTCAACGGTCGATCGCCGAGAGTTCGCGGCGTAAGAGACGAATTGTCTTGGACACGGACGAAGGAGAGGGCGCCCCGGTTGAGTAAACACTTCTTTACCACTCCGGCTTTCCTAAATCTGTCACGTCTGACGACGATTCGTCCCATCGCTAACTCTTGCGTGGCTTCCTTACGAGATTCAGCCTCGTACTTAGTCTGGCGAATACACGGATATAGGTTAGTGATTAATATCACTCAGGTTCAGTCGGCGTACTGAGGGAGTGGTAATCAACATACCACTAGGTCAGGCTTTGAGTTCCGGGTAATTGAGTATAAACCGAAACTCTGAAGCGGTAGGTCAGTGATCAACAAACATCACTGAGTCCAGTTCGCGTTCCTGGTCATTGAAAATAAACAGGATGTGCGAATGCAGCGTTAGTGATCAAAATATCACTCGGTTCCAGTTCCTGGTGATTGGATATAAACAGGACCTTTAAACACGGTGGGTCAGTGATCAATATCACTAAGGGTTAGGTTTCAAGTCTCTGGTGATTGGGTATAAACCAGTACTTTGAATCCTTGGGGATTGGATGCAAACAGGAACTGATTGCTTGTGCTGATCGACTACAGAAGGAAGTGCCTGTCACACACCCCGCCTTAGACTGGCTGTTAAGAGAGGAGATCCTCCACGCGAAGGTCAGGACCCTGAAGTGGGTGTCGGCACAAAGGACACTTAGGATTGTGAGGCACAAGCAGTCAGGACCATAATTAAATCCAGGAAGTAACTGGGTGGCGACATACGGTAGTGTTAACTAGTTGACTTGACTGGGGAGCGACCAATACAGTTGTGTTAACTGGTCGACTAAGGGTAACAAAACAAGATAAGATGGGTAATTGTTTGGATGTCACTACGGAACCAGGAAGTCCCTTACAAATTTTGTGTGAAAAATATCCAGACAAGGTAAAACAATTAAGGCAGTTGTCAGGGGGGCTGAATAAAAGACTGGGCAATGAGGAATGGCCATTGGGGGGCAGTAAAAACCTAGATGCCGTCACTAAGGCTGAGGAACTAATTTGGAAAAATAACGGAGGTAAACCAGCCAAAGGGTTAATTGCTTATGGAATAAGTACTGTCAGGAATTGAGAGGAGCGTCAGTATTAGCCAGCTGGCAAGATAACGCGTTAAAGTTAGGAATAGGACTCACTGAAGGAGGAATAGTTAAGTCTGCAGAACTCCTAGAAAAAGAATGTGCTCATGCAGAACGGGAGTCTGAAAAGACTTCGGTCGTGTCTAAAACACTTGATAGGAGTGGATTACGTAATCCAATGGTTGGCATGGCTTTGACCGGGGAAGACGATGAATTAGATGAATGGAACTTCAGGTCCCATGTAACTCCCCAGGGTCCTAGTGCTTCTCCTGCATACATTAGCCTCCATCCCTCAGCAGCTCCGAGACCGGTTGTTCAAACCGCTGTCATAACGCCTCAAATTGTTTCCCCAGTCTCCTCCCGTACCAGAAGTCAAACTAAGGTCTTATTGGCTGCAACTTTTAAACCCTCAGCCAACCCACCTAGTTCCGGACAGCAGCTGAGACTGGACAGTCAGGGACTTCGAGACACAGACACGAGAGAGCCGGGTGACGACTTGATATCACCAGACTCAAGACGTAATACTGAGACACTAGTTAGATATGAACCGATTCCTCGTCAGTTACCAATGAGACAGGTGCCGAACCCCGCCTATGTCGCGGCTAACGCCGGAGACGCTGACAACCCCCAAACGATAAATGTGTACTGTCCATGGAGACCCCACGAAATAATGGCCATTCTAACCGCGATACCGGATAGAAAACAAGCACCTACCTCATTCGTGGACTTTCTTCGGACTACCATTTCCGTCTATAATGCCGAATCAAGGGACTTATGTTCGCTAATACAGCAAGTTTTAACCCCTGCTGAACATACTAAATTCCTAGCAAAGTTGACCTATCAGAATCATGCCGCACTGGTGGAACAGGTAGCAAATGATGAACACCGCCAGCAGCGTCTTTTTGCTGCCCTTAGTGCTATTCTACAAAAAACAGTTGACATAACCAAGATCTTAGACACCAAGCCTAAAAAGGGAGAGGGAGCAGAAGAATATTTGGAAAGATTCTCTGAAATATACCAGAATCAGTCAGGGGATGTCGCATACCGTGACAAAAAGGACTCGCCACAGTACTGTGCTATGCTATTGAACTGCCTACCGAGTCAGGTTGCTCAAGCAATTAAGACTAATAATATGAACTGGTCAGAGAATACTCCCACCCAGATGAATAGGGCAATAAAATACTACTGGACGAATAATAAGCACCAGGAAGGTCAAGCCCAAGTTAGGGTCAAGGCTGAGTATGTGATGAAAAGGGAAGAGCCAAAACTCATAACAGGATATCAGATGGAGCCTCAGTCTTGTGTCCCAGGATGGGTGGACAGGGAAGGGAATGGATATGTTACACATCCTAACGCCCCTAATTATGGCCCACCCTATGTTCCCCCGAGACGTAATTCTGAACCGAGAAGAGGAGGAGGGAGACAGATAGGGTCAGATGGCTGTTTCAATTGTGGTCAGCGGGGCCACTGGAGCAAGGAATGTCCCTCCCGTAGACAACAAAGAGGGGAACAGATGCAGGGGCAGCGAAGAGGAGGTTGGCAAGGAAGTCAAGGACGAGGAAGATATACGGACGTTTCCCAAAATAATCCCTTCCCCCAGTATTGACTAGCTAACCTTGTGGTGAACGGGATCCAGTCAGAACAGGAGCCCGTTCTGTCATTAATGATCGAAGGAAACCCACATACATTCTTAGTGGACACCGGAGCAACTATGTCATAAGAACATAAGAACAGAAGAAATTGGAGCAGGAGTAGGCCAATCGGCCCCTCGAGCCTGCTCCGCCATTCAATAAGATCATGGCTGATCTGATCCCAACCACAAATCTAAAGAACACAAGAAGTCGGAGCAGGACCCGGCCACATAGCCCCTGGGCCCTCTCCGCCACCCACAGGGCATTGACCGATCCGAACTCAGCTTCATGTCCACTTTCCTGCCCGCTCCCCATAACCCCTAATTCCCTTTACTTCTAGGAAACTGTCTATTTCTGTTTTAAATTTATCTAATGATGTAGCTTCCACAGCTTCCTGGGGCAGCAAATTCCACAGACCTACCACCCTCTGAGTGAAGAAGTTTCTCCTCATCTCAGTTTTGAAAGAGCAGCCCCTTATTCTAAGATTATGCCCCCTAGTTCTAGTTTCACCCATCTTTGGGAACATCCTTACTGCATCCACCCGATCAAGACACTTCACAATCTTATATGTTTCAATAAGATCGCCTCTCATTCTTCTGAACTCCAATGAGTAGAGTCCCAATCTACTCAACCTCTCCTCATATGTCCGCCCCCTCATCCCCGGGATTAACCGAGTGAACCTTCTTTGTACTGCCTCGAGAGCAAGTATGTCTTTTCTTAAGTATGGAGACCAAAACTGTGTGCAGTATTCCAGGTGCGGTCTCACCAATACCTTATATAACTGCAGCAATACCTCCTTGTTTTTATATTCTATCCCCCTAGCAATAAAAGCCAACATTCCGTTGGCTTTCTTGATCACCTGCTGCACCTGCATACCAACTTTTTGATTTTCTTGCACTAGGACCCCCAGATCCCTTTGTACTGCAGTACTTTCCAGTCTCTCGCCATTAAGAAAATAACTTGCTCTCTGATTTTTCCTGCCAAAGTGCATAACCTCACATTTTCCAATATTATATTGCATCTGCCAAATCTCCGCCCACTCACCCAGCCTGTCTATATCCCCTTGCAGGTTTTTTATGTCCTCCTCACTCTCTACTTTCCCTCCCATCTTTGTATCATCTGCAAATTTTGATATGTTGCACTCGGTCCCCTCCTCCAAATCGTTAATATAGATTGTAAAGAGTTGGGGACCCAGCACCGACCCCTGTGGAACACCACTGGTTACTGGTTGCCAGTCCGAAAATGAACCATTTTTCCCAACTCTCTGCTTCCTGTTTGATAACCAATCCTCCACCCATGCCAGAATATTACCCCCAATCCCGTGATTTTTTATCTTAAGTAATAATCTTTTATGTGGCACCTTGTCGAATGCCTTCTGGAAGTCTAAATACACTACGTCCACTGGTTCCCCTATATCCACCCTATACGTTATATCCTCGAAGAACTCAAGCAAATTTGTCAGACATGACTTCCCCTTCATAAAGCCATGCTGACTTTGTCCTATTAAATTATGCTTATCTAAATGTTCCGTTACTGTCTCCTTAATAATAGACTCCAAAATTTTACCCACCACAGATGTTAAGCTAACTGGCCTATAATTTCCAGCCTTCTGCCTACTACCCTTTTGAAATAACGGTGTTACATTAGCAGTTTTCCAATCTGTCGGGACCTCTCCTGAGTCCAGGGAATTTTGGAAAACTATCACCAAAGCATCCACAATCCCTACTGCCACTTCCCTCAAGACCCTAGGATGGAAGCCATCAGGTCCAGGGGATTTATCCGCCTTGAGTCCCATTATTTTACTGAGTACCATCTCCTGAGTGATTTTAATCGTATTTAGCTCCTCCCCCCCGAGAGTCCCCTGTTTGTCCAGTGTTGGGATATTCTTAGTGTCCTCTACTGTAAAGACTGAAACAAAATATTTGTTCAGAATTTTTGCCATCTCCATGTTTCCCACCATTAATTTCCCGGTCTCATCCTCTAAGGGACCTATGTTTGCCTTAGCCACCCTTTTTCTTTTTATATAACTATAGAAACTCTTGCTATCTGTTTTTATATTTTTTGCTAATTTCTTTTCATAATCTAACTTCCCTTTCTTAATCAATCCTTTAGTTACTTTTTGCTGTCTTTTGAAGAATTCCCAATCTTCTATCCTCCCACTAAGTTTGGCTACCTTTTTTGTCCTTGTTTTTAGTCGGATACTATCCTTGATTTCTTTACTTAGCCACGGGTGGCTGTCATTTCTTTTACACCCTTTTTTCCTCAGTGGAATATATTTATTTTGAAAGTTGTAAAATAACTCCCTAAATGAACACCACTGCTCATGTACCGTCTTACCCTTTAATCTATTTTCCCAGTCCACTTTAATCAATTCCGCTCTCATACCATCATAGTCTCCTTTATTCAAGCTCAGTACGCTTGTTTGAGAATCAACCTTCTCACCCTCTAATTGGATATCGAATTCAACCATGTTGTGGTCGCTCGTTCCAAGGGGATCCTTAACTAGGACATTATTAATTAATCCTGACTCATTACACAGGACCAGGTCCAAGGTTGCCTGCCCCCTTGTAGGATCAGTTGCATACTGCTCAAGAAATCCATCCCTGATGCACTCAATGAACTCGTCCTCAATGCTGCTCTGCCCAATTTGATTTGTCCAGTTAATATGATAATTAAAATCCCCCATAATTATGGTTGTTCCCTTATTACATGCCCCGACTATCTCCTGATTAATACTTCTTCCAGCAGAGTTGCAACTATTAGGAGGCCTATATACTACGCCCACTAATGTTTTTTTTTCCCCTTATTATTCCTTATCTCCACCCAAACTGTTTCATTATCTTGATGCTTTGTCCCAATATCATTTCTCTGTATTACAGTGATTCCTTCCTTTATTAACATAGCCACCCCACCTCCCCTTCCTTCCTGCCTGTCCTTCCTGATTGTTAAATACCCTGGCATATTTAATTCCCATCGTTGTCACCCTGCAGCCATGTTTCTGTAATGGCCACAAGATCATACCCATACGTAGTTATTTGTGCCGTTAACTCGTCCATTTTATTACGAATGCTACGTGCATTCAGATAAAGAACTTTCAAATCTGTTTTGTGACGCTTAGTTCCTGCTTTTTCCTTTTTTAACACTTTACCTATTACTCCATACCTTCTGTCCCTTCCTGTTACGCTTTCCTCTCTCTCCCTGCTCAGGTTCCCAACCCCCTGCCACTTTAGTTTAAACCCTCCCTCATCTGTCCGATCGGAGCTCAATCTCCCTGAGTCCGGGGAAAGACAGAGTCTGTCTGGTTTCCAGGGACAAGTGAACCAATACCCGATATCTAAACCAGTGGAAGTATATTTTGGAAATGACTCAGTAAAACACCAATTTATAATCACAAATGGACTAGACTGTAACCTCATGGCGAGAGACTTGCTCTGGACATTTCGCCTGAGCATTGAGTGCGAGGACGAAGGACTGACTGTGAAACCATGGGCCCCCAAATGGCAGTGTTATGTTTCTATCACCCCACAATGGTGGTCTCTAGATTTTAAGGATGAGGGTCCCCTTCATGTAACCTTGGCTTAAGATATGAGTGGGAAGAATAAGGAATTGGAGGACTTTTACCGAAGCTATGTAGGAACGGAATGGGAAGTTATCCGTCGAGCTGTGGTTACAGGACCAGAAGGGAGAGCAGAGTATGTTGAGATCCCCTCAGAGTTATGGAAGGAAGCACCTATTACAGGTTACATCGCTCGACGTGCTGCAAAAACAATGGGATGGGATCCAGGATACTTTGAAATAAAAGGGGCCCCACATATCACCCGGGTGGTGAATTACCCGCACCATGCGAGGAATCTAGGACCCATGGTAAATCGGGCAGTCAAACAAGCTGATCCAAATAACCGGCAGAAGCAGATCCTGTCAATTGGCCGGACTATTCTGTTTTATCAGACACCAAAGGTTAACAGGGCACAATTGCACCACCATGTGGGCAAAGAAAAACCAGAATATATCAATCCGCAAGTGTGGGCAGAGGACCCCACACAGGTAGGATGCGTTAAGATGACTCCTATTCATGTGGCCCTGCAGGACAATGTTGCATTACCCTCTATTCGACAATATCCACTAAAGCAACAGGCAATACCAAGCATTGACAAACTGATCGCTGGATTATTAAAGCAAGGGATTTTGATTAAATGTCAGTCCCCGTGTAACACGCCCATTCTTGCAGTTCCGAAGCCAGGGAAACCAGACCAGTACAGATTAGTACAGGACTTACGATCTATTAATGCTATTGTACAATCGCTACACGCACTTGTACCCAACCCGGCCCATATTCTGGCTCAAGTCCCGGCAGCAGCTAAAATCTTTGCAGTAGTTGATCTCCAACATGCCTTTTTCGCCTTGCCGCTAGACCCATCTAGCCAGTATCTTTTTGCCTTCACTTACAAGGGACAGCAATATACGTGGACCCGACTGCCACAAGGCTTCGTTAACTCCCCAACGTTTTTTTCTAGATGCCTACAGGAGCAATTACAGACATTGACTTTAAAACAAGGGTCTGCACTAGTCCAGTATGTGGACGATCTGTTGTTTGCCAGCCCTGATGAGCAGAGTAACCGGGATGACACTGCCCAACTGCTAAATCACTTATCCTCGCTAGGGTACATAGTATCCCAATCGAAAGTACTGGTGGCCCAACAGAGGGTTAAGTTTATTGGCGTCTTGCTCTCAGCAACTGAGCGAGGCTTAGAAAGAAGCAGGATTGAACCAATCTGTCAATTCCCTGTACCTCGCACTGCAAAGGAGGTACGGCAGTGGATGGGAATGGTAAACTATTGCAGACAGTGGATCCCTAATATTGCCTTGGACACTAAATTATTAACGCCATATACCAACAAAGAGGGCGAATTTCAACTAGATTCCGAAGCTTTAGAGGGATTCAAGAGATTAAAGGAAGCTTTGTCACAAGCACCCGCATTGGGGAGACCCCTGTACGACAGACCCTTTCAGTTGTACTGTACTATCCTCACTGATTGCTCGACTGCTGTTCTGACTCAAAAACATGGAGACAAGCATAGACCTGTAGCGTACTACTCTTCGAAGTTAGACCCGGTAGCACTGGGACATCCAGTTTGTACTCAGATTTTAACGGCCATTTACAATAGCCTGCAGTCGGCTGCTAATCTGACTTGACAACAGGACATCACTGTATACAGTTCACACTCGGTGACTGCATTATTAGGCCAGCTGCAGACTCAACATCTTACCATGGCCCGACAAAATAAGTATGCGATATATCTGCTGAATAATCCTAAGCTGCAATTTAAACATTGTACTACCATCAACCCAGCATGTTTTCTCACAGAACCACCCTTTGAACAAACTGACCCAGGACACGATTGTTTATCTTTAATTAAGGAAGACACCTCTGTCAGAGACGATCTGTCTGATGTCCCAATAAAGGATCCAGACTTAACTATGTATGTAGATGGGAGTGCCTCTATTGGTTCCTTTGGGGAGAAACTTTCGGGATATGCAATCGTGAATCAATACCGTGAAACTATTGAATCTGCTGCTTTTGAATTTCCATATTCTGCCCAACAAGCGGAACTGTTTGCATTAATTAGAGCCTGCATTTTAGGAAAAAAACTTGAGAGTGAACATCTGTACAGATTCGAGATACGCTTTCGGGGTAGTTCACGATTTTGGACAGTTATGGAAAAACAGGGGATTTCTGACTTCTGCAGGTATGCAGATTTCCCATCAGAAGTTAGTCTCAGATTTTTTACACGCCCTTATGCTACCAACACAGATCTCGGTTATGAAATGATCCGCCCACACGACAGGACAGACCTCAGTAGATAAAGGGAATAGATATGCTGATCGGGAAGCAAAGGAAGCGTCCCAGACACAGAGGGTGGTTGTCCCTAGAATGATGAGTCAGACTAAAAGCTCAATCAAGAGCAAGTCTCCCTCTGAAAAACCAATGCCAACCATCCAAGACGTCATTAAATTACAGGAGGACGCTCCTGGCTGTGACAAGAAATGGTGGGAACAACTTGGTTGTACTTATGACTGTGTATCTAAATTGTGGCTTGCCCCTGCGGGGCAGACTTGTATGTCGGATGAATTAGCAGTATGGGTTATTGAATGTGTACATTTTGCAACTCATTGTGGGGCCAAAGCTGCTAGCGATACACTGCTGGCCACTTGGTGGCATCCTAGGTTGCAAGCCCTAGCCCAGGGCATCAGCAGTCGTTGCCTTATTTGTCAGAAACACAACCCTGGAAAGGCAGTGTCTTGCGAAAAGGGAAAAAAACCCTTTACCTGAAGGTCCCTTTGAGACCCTCCAAATGGACTACATTGAGCTGCAAAGATGTCAGGGTTATAAATATGTTCTAGTTATTGTTGATGTATTTAGTAAATGGATAGAGGCCTATCCGACAACGAATAATAAAGCCTCCACTGTTGTAAAAGTTCTGATGAAAGAGATCATTCCTAGATACGGAATCCCAAATCAATTGAGTTCAGATAACGGCCCTCATTTTGTAGGCCAGGTGAATAAGGAATTCTGCACCCAGATGGGCATCAAACAACAGCTACATTGTGCCTACAGGCCACAGGCCGCTGGGTTGGTTGAGCGTGCTAACCAGACTTTGAAAAATAAACTGACCAAGCTACAGGCTGAGACTGGTACTACTTGGCTCAAACTTCTTCCTTTCGCCTTATTTCAGATACGTACTACCCCGGCTGGGGCAATGCGGTTAAGTCCTGCTGAAATTATATACGGTAGACCCCTCAAGACCCCGTGTAATCAAAACGCTCCGAAGACTGTCCATTTTCACCACATGACAACAGAAATGACTAACTATGTTTTGTCATTAACTAAGGCATTGAGAAGCCTTCATTCTCGGGTACGAGCTGCCTCCATCGAACTTCCTCCTATAGCCAGTCCATCTGAAATCGAACCTGGAATGTACGTGTTAATCAGGAATTGGAGAAGGAAAGGACTGGAACCTCGTTGGGAGGGGCCCTATCAAGTCTTACTCACCACCCCTACTGCTGTGAAAGTGGAGGGGAAGAGTGCTTGGGTTCACCTCCACCACTGTAAAACTATCAGTCCCACGTTTTAAATTTAAAATGCTAACATCTCTTTTCTTTCAAGAAATCTTTCCTATACAGGTGCCGTGACCAACCATGAATGCCTTACTACGGATCTCCTCTATTCTACTCTGCTTCACCCTGGGAGTGAACAAACAGGATACCTGTCAGCGCGTCCAGCCTGAACGCATATACCACCTATGCTCAGGAGACGTACTTCGATGCAACGACCCAGATAGATTCGGAATACGGAACGTCACCCAGGTGGACGCCTCTACCGGGCTCTTGCGGCAGCCCTACCGGACGCTGATATTGGGAGCACAACAAAGGAACAGTCACTTACCATGTTACCGGACTAAATGCAAATTTGATTTTGTTTGCCACCGAAACGAAAGTGAATTCCCAGCCCCAGATCCACGCTCTAAAGGAGGGATCAGGCGCTCTGTGACTCGGGTGTCCAGGGAACTGTATTTAAATACTTTTCTCTGTATGTCTCATCTCTGTGCCCAAATCTTAAACATGTCCTCCTGCTGGGTGTGCTCCCATATCCCTACCCATTCCAAGGGAGGTATCCCTCTAAGGCCGATTCCCCTAACTTCCCCAGAAATGGCAGAATGGGTGATAAATCGGAATGAAACTGACGGCAACGGCATTAGAGACAATGGCATACGATTTAACAGTGCCAGTTCCAGTGGGGGAGCAATGGAGAAAATACACCAACCACACCAAGTGTGGGATCAAATTTAAGGGGTGATACCAACCCAATTACAATCGTTCCTATAAGCCCCCATTCCTGATGCTCACCAACACGTCAAGGCCTCAGGGGGTAATATGCCTCTCTAAAAACACCACGGGTGGACAGGTAATGGGATGGAGCAGATGTACTCAATACATCAATGTGACAATGTACGCCAGCCCCAGTACCATCCAATGGACCGGCTGCGGAAATGGGTCAGCAGTGCAGCACAGACTCCGGGGGGGGGGGGGGGGGAACAATCTCTGGGACCATACGGGGTGCCCCCATTCACCGAATTGCCCTCCAATCTGACAGCCTACAATGGTACGTATTTCATATGCGGCCATAAGGCATACCCATGGTTGCCTCAGAAATGGACTGGGTCCTGCTTTTTTGGATATTTGGTACCATACATCCATCACTTGCCCTCCCTAGCAGATCATCGCCATTACCGATTCAAAAGGGAAATCACAGAGACAGAACGATACTTCGCTATTTTGTTCCCTGGGTATGGGGTGGGCAGGACAATCAAGGAAATTTGGCTTATCGCTTCCGTCTTAGAACAGGTAGCTAATGAAACAGCAGACGCACTGCAGGACATTAACGCCGAAATGATAGCCATGCGTACAGTGGCCTTGCAAAATCGCATGGCTCTAGACTATCTGTTGGCCGAAAAAGGGGGAACATGTGCGCTGATTGGATCAGAGTGCTGCACCTACATACCAGATAACTCAGAAAACATAACTAATCTGGCTAAGCACATACGGGACGAAGTAAAGAAATTACGCCAAACCCCAAGGAAGGGTTGGTTGGACTGGCTTTTCGGTACCTCATGGGGAGCGTATCTAGTGCATGGATTGGTTATCCTAATTGCAGCAATACTCATTTTCGCCATAACCGTTCTTAGCATCAAAATTGTTTGCAAGATAGCCATCAACCAAATCCGAGTATAGAGCCTTGACCAATCAGAACTGTTGATTGAGCAAAGATTAGTTATCATAAATGATAAAAGGGGGGAATGAGAATACCTACGAGGTGCCCCTCTAATGAAATGCATATGTAGTCAGCTTTCAGTAGCTCAATAAGATGCCTCCATAACAAAATGGCAGTATGGAAAACCAAGGGTTAATATAAGTGGCCCATTTTACGAGCTAGAATTAGAACAATGAGTTTTTCAAATGAGTTTATCCTTGATCATTCGTTTATGTTATTAATTTCCTGTATGAAAATGTATGCTTTATTATGAATCAAGCAAAGCGATATGATAAGCTGAATTCTGGGGTAAGCAGGTGTAGGGAGTGTTGTTTTGCAGCTACCTAATGAATGGATCCTTATTTCGGACAAGGTCGAAAAACATCCCAGGCCTGAGATAAGTGAGACTCCTTTTCCTGTGACCTACGTATGAACAGGTATCACCTGTGAGTGGTCGGTCATTACGTCAGTTCGTATGGTTTGCCCAGACTCAGCTTATGATTGGTTTTAACCCCTTGCTACTCATGTCCCTCCCCACTCTGAAAATGTATAACTGTGTGAACTTTGACTGTGTAATTTGCCTGTTCTATGAGATTGACCAGATTCTGTCAAGAGTTGAAATCAATTCTATAGATGGGTCAGCTGCAGCTAATAAAATTGTGTTAAAACTTTCAAGTGTATTCGCTTTCAGTTTTTGCTGAACCAGACTAAGAGTAAAGAATCCGGTATCGTCATATACTTAAGAAAAGAAATACTTGCTCTCGAGGCAGTACAAAGAAGGTTCACTCGGTTAACACAGTGGGTGAGGGGGCGGACATATGAGGAGAGGTTGAGCAGGTTGGGACTCTACTCATTGGAGTTCAGAAGAATGAGAGGCGATCTTATTGAAACATATAAGATTGTGAAGGGGCTTGATCGGGTGGATGCGGTAAGGATGTTCCCAAGCATGGGTGAAACTCTAACGAGGGGGTATAATCTTAGAATAAGGGGCTGCTCTTTAAAACTGAGATGAGGAGAAACTTCTTCACTGAGAGGGTCGTAGGTCTGTGGAATTTGCTGCCCCAGGAAGCTGTGGAAGCTACATCATTAAATTAATTTAAAACAGAAATAGACAGTTTCCTAGAAGTGAAGGGAATTAGGGGTTACGGGGAGCGGGCAGGAAATTGGAGATGAATTTTGATTTGAGGTTAGGATCGGATCATCCATGATCTTATTGAATGGCGGAGCAGGCTCGAGGTGCCGATTGGCCTACTCCTGCTCCTATTTCTTATATTCTTATGTTCTTATGTTCATTTGCAAACTTCTTGATCAAGCACCCCACATTCAAGTCCAAATCATTCATGTATACCACAACAAGCAAGGGACCTAATATTGCAACATTTTGGACCCCACTGGAAGCAGCATTCCAATCACAAAAACAACCTTCAACCATAACCTTTGCTTCCTGCCACTGAGCGAATTTTGGATCCAACTAGTCACTTTCCCTTGGATCCCATGGGCTTTTACTTTTCTGACCAGTCTGCCATGTTTGACCTTTTCAAACGTCTTGCTAAAATCCATTTGCACGACATCAATCGCCTTCACCCTCGGAGACCCTCCTTCTTACCTCCTCAAAAAAATAAATCAGGTTGGTCAGACACCATCTTCCCTTAACAAATCCATGCTGACTGTCCTTGATTCACCCCTTCCTTTCAAAAGGACGGTTTATGCTGTCCCTCAGAATTGATTCCAATAATTTCTCCAACACCGAGGTTCGGCTGACTGGACTGTAATTACTCAGTCTTTCCCTCGCTCCCCGTTTAAACAACGGTGCATTGTTAGCAGGTCTCCAATCCTCTGGCACCAAGCCCATAGCCAGGGTGGATCGGAAAATGATGGTCAGAGCCTCCGCTATTTCCTCCCTTGCTTCTCCTAACGGACTGGGATATATTTGATTCAGACCCTGGTGAGTTATCTGCATTCAAAGTTGCTAAACCCCTTAATATTTCCTCCCTCAATAAGTTACTCCCATCCAATATTTCACACTCCTCCTCCTTAACTAAATCGCTGCATCGTCCCCCTCTTTGTGAAGACAGACGCAAAGTATTCATTCAGAGCAATACCCACATCTTCTGCCTCCAGACATAGGTTGCTTTTATGGTCACTAATAGGCCCTACTCTTTCCTTTGTTGTCCTTTTGCACTTTATATATTTATAAAACATTTTTGTTTTTTCCTCATTCCCCTTTGCTTCTTTTGCCAATCACCTTAAATCTTTGTCCTCTGGTTTTCGACCCTTCCGCCAATGGGAACAGTTTTTCTTTATTTACTTCATCTGAACCCTTCATGATTTTGAACAACTCCATCAAATCTCCTCTTAACATTCTCTGTTCTATGGGGAACAACCCCAGCTTCTCCAATGTCTCCACGTAATTGAAGTCCCTCATCCCTGGGACCATTCTCGTAAATCTCCTCTGCACCGAAGGCCTTGACATCCATCCTAAGTGTGGTGCCTAGAATTGGAGACAATACTGCAGCTGAGGCCGAAACCGTGATTTAGAAAGGTTTACCATAACTTCCTTGCTTTTCTACATTCTGCTCCTGTTTATAAATCCAATGATCCCGTATGCTTTTTTAATACCCTTATAAACTTGTCCTGCCTCCTGAAAGGACTTGTGCACGTACACCCCCAGATCTCTCTGCTGCCACACTCCCTTTATATTGGACCATGCAGTTACAGAACATCAGGAGAAAACGACTGTTAAAAATAAAGTGAGGGGAACAATTTGTAACAACAAATTAAATTGCCTGTACAGCAATGTGGAAAGCATCCGAAACAAAATGGGGGAACTTGAGGTAATAATTTATCGTGAGGAGCCAGGTGTAGTCAGGATAACTGAAACATGGCTCCATAAAGAATAGGACCGGCAGTTAAATATTGCAGGATATAACGTATTTCGAAAAGATAGGGAAGGAAGCGGTTGAGGTGGAGTACCTGTATTGATCAGACAACATAATGGCGGTAGCAAACTGGGACATAACTAAACTTAAGACAGAAACAGAATCCATATGGATTGAGACAAAGGATAAGAAGAGATCGATCACATTCATGGGGATATTCTACAGGTCACCTAATAGTGAAAGGGAAGTGAAGGAGAAATATGTTGGCAAATCGATGAAATGAGGAAAAAAATAATAATCATCGGAGATTTCAACTACCCTCAAATAAAGTGGAAAGAAGAGGTAGTGAAAGGGGAATTGAGTTTTTACAGTGAGCACAGGAATCCTTTCTTACCCAGTATGTGAGAAGCCCAAAAAGAGAGGAATCACTGCTGGATCCAGTAATGGGAACTCAACCGAAACAGATAAGAGAATTTAGTGCAGTGGAAATCGAGGTAATAGCGCTCATAACATAATAAGGTTCAAAGTAATGATTGAGAAAGACATAAGTAAGACAAAGACCAAAGTTATAGATTGGTAAAAAGGTTAATTTTCGAGGGCAGGACAATGAAACTGGGGAAGGTAAACTGGAAAATGTTTTGACAGACAAAGAGATAGAACAGCAGTGGGAAATACTGATAACAGTGCTCAGTTGCGTTCAGGAGAAACATATTCCTCAAAAAAACAAGAACAAACTAGCCAGTAATGAAAAACCATCGATGTGGAAAGAGATAAGTGTAAAATTGACACTAAAGAGAAACACATACACTAAGGACATCGATAATACATGAGAGAATGACAAAAGGAATCCGAAGAGGTTATTAAAGAAGTCAAGAAACATTTTGGAAAGTAAAGAGGAACTACGAAATTACATTATCAAGGAACATAAAAAGCAATAGGAAATTATTATACGAACACATAAATAACAAAAGAAAGATCAGGATCGGAATGGAGCCACTAACGGATGCACAAGATAAATTCACAGGTATTAACAGCGAAATGGCAGAAATATTGATTAGTCACTTTGCTTCAGTATTTACCAGCGAGGTGGACATGACATTAGAAGAAGAGATCGAAAAATATATAAAGATATTTAAGAAAGAAATGGGAGAAATAGTTGACGAACGATTGAAGCTCAGAGAGGATAGAACCCCTGGTCCAGATAATTTGCATCTGCCCATTTTAAAAGAAGATGGGGAAGAGATAGCATAGATTCATAGAAAATTTACAGCACACAAGGAGGCCATTCGGCCCATGGTTTCTGCTCCGGCCGAAAATGAGCCATCCAGCCTAATCCCACTTTCCAGCACTTGGTCCGTAGCCCTGTATGTTACGGCACTTCAGGTGCACATCCAGGTACTTTTTAAATGAGTTGAGGGTTTCTGTCTCTACCACCCTTTCAGGCAGTGAGTTCCAGACCTCCACCACCCTCTGATGAAATAATTTTTCCTCAGCTCCCCTCTAATCCTTCTACCAATCACTGTAATTCCAAATCCCTTGGTTTTTTACCTCTCTGTTAAGGATAATAGGTCCTTCCTATCTACTCTATCTGGGCCCCTCATAATTTTGTATACCTCAATTAATCACCCCTTAACCTCCTCTGTTCTAAGAAAACAACCCCATCCTATCCAATCTGTTAACATAGCTATAAGTCTCCAGCGCTGGCAACATCCTCATCAATCTCTTCTGTACCCTCTCCAGTACACTCACCTCTTTCATGCAATGAGTTCACCATGATTGTACAAGGTACTCAAGCTGTGGCCTAACTAGTGTTTTATACAGTTCGAGCATAAACTCCCTGCTCTTATATTTTCTGCCTTGGAAAATGAAGGGAAATGTTACATATGCCTTCGAAACCACCTTATCTGCCTGTCCTGCTACCTTCAGGGATATGTGGACATGTACTCCAGGGTCCCTCACTTCCTCTACACCTCTCAGTATCCTCCTATTTATCGTGTATTCCATTGCATTATTTCCCTCCCCAAATGCACCAACTCACATTTCTCTGGATTGAATTCAATTTGCCACTTTTACTGCCCATCTGATCAGCCCATTGATATCTTCCTGCATTCTACAGCTTTCCTCCTCACTATCAATCACATGGCCATTTTGTGTATCATCCGCAAAGTTCTTATTCATGCCCCCGACATATACCCCAAAAAGCAAGGGACCTGGTACTGTGCCCTGAGTCAAGAAAGCAATAGTGATAGTAGATCCTGTAGTTAAGGGAGCACACAGGCGTTTCTGCGGCCGCTGATTTGACTCCAGGATGGTATGTTGCCTCCATGGTGCCAAGGACAAGGATATGACTGATCTGCTTGGGAAAATTCTGGCGGGAGTGGAGGGTGAATATCCAAAGGTCGTGGTCAATATCGGTACCAACGACATCGGTAGAAAGAGAGATGAGGTCCTGCAGGCAGAATTTACGGAGTGAGGAAAGAGATTAAGATGCACGACATCAAATGTAGCAATCTCCAGATTACTCCCAGTGCCACGCGCCAGTGAGTATAAAAATAGGAGGATAGAGCAGATGAATGCGTGGCTGTAGAGATGGTGCAGGAGGGAGGGCTTTAGATTCCTGGTGCATTTGGATCGATTCTGGGGGAGGTGGGAACTTGACAGGCCGGACGGTTTGCACCTCAACTTGGCCTGGATCAGTACCCTTGCGGGGAGGTTTGCTCGTGCTGTTGGAGAGGGTTTAAACTAACTTGGCAGGGGGGTGGGAAGCTGAGTGTCGATTCAGATAGGACAGAATCAGAACTGGAGATGGAAGGCAGACAATTATTAAGTGAGTTTGGAAGACAGAGGAATCAAAAGTAAGAAAATAAACAGCAAAGGAATGTGGCAGTGCTTAAAGGCATATACCTCATAGCAAGAAGTATAGTGAATAAGGCAGATTATCTGAGGGCACAGATAGACAGGAGGCAGTATATGGAATTTAATGCAGTAAAATGCAAAGTGATACATTTCAGTAGGAAGAACGAGGAGAGGCAATATAAACTAGAGAGCACAACTCTAAAAGCAGAGCAAGAGCAGAGATATCTGGCGATAAATGGTTAATTCAGTCGTCCGCCAAAAACGTTCACGTCCGCTTTCCTTGGACATAAGGGACTGGAGATGTAGCCGTACCGGGGGAAACGACCAGCGTGAGAGAGAGAGAGAGAGAGAGAGAGAGTAATGGTTTTAATGGGGACAAGGGCACCAAGGGTGGAGGTGAGTGTGTGATTCAGCAGATCGGTAGTTGCAGAAATATCGTGGTGAATGGAGGGCCAAATGTGAAACTTAAGGGAATTTGAAAGTGCCGTTGTAAGTGACTTGAGGGAGAGTTTTTTTTTTCGGGGGAAACACTGAAGGGCGTGGGGTTGGGAGGGTGAAAGGGGATGTGACTGGAGATGGTATCAAATAAGTTATCAGAGATGGCATTATTGATGATGGGAGTAGAGAGGCCACGTGATATGGCATTCTCGAGGGGGTGACTGTGAATGTGGGAAAGAGAGTTTATATGGAGGGAGAGATTAAGGGAGGATAGGAGGGCAGTGAACTCAGAGGAGCGAGACAGAAATCGAAAGAGAGATGGAGAGCGAATCAGAGAAAGAGTGAAATCGAGAAAGTGAGAGAGAGAGCGAGATAGAGAAAGGGAGACAGAGAGAGAAAAACAAAGAGAGACAGAGTGCAAGACAGAAAGGGAGAGACAGAGAGTCAGAGACAAAGAGAGACCCACAGAGACAGAGAGGGAGAGAGAAATTCAGAGACAGAGAGAGACCCACACAGAGAGACAGACAGAGGCAGAGAGAGAGGAACAGGATGTGAGACAGAGACATGCATGAAGAGAAAGAGAGAGAGACAGAGAGACAGAGGGTGAGTTAGAGTCAGACAGGCACAGAGTCAGAGAGAGATGTTCGGAACTCAATCAATCTGTACTGATCAATATAACCCGAGCAACACCCGTTAATTACAATATTAAAAAGTTTCAAAGCAATGACTGGCAATATAATCGAATCTGGCTGATAATTTTGCAATCTGTGGATTCCAGTTATTGCATTAAGCTAGCACAGAGCGGGAAAGCAGGATGCGCGAAACTGAAACAGGTGGAACAAGTGACCGGAACAGACTGAATAGAAAATGCATCTGTCAGTATCCGTGTTTCTGCAGTTCGTGCGGAGCTCAGACCTGGTCATAAACCTGTCATCTGGAGCGAGGGCGCGGTCTGGATCAGAGTTTCTCAGACAGATCCGCGGGGCAGCGGCACTTACACTGGAGATTCCCATTAGTATCCTTTGTGTAAAGGAGTTGAGTGAATATGGGAAATGTGACATTGGTTGAACTGATATCACAAATAGGACAAACAGGTGAAGAGCACAATCTTACATAATCAGCAACAGCAGCAACACACAATCACTTACCTGGAATAGAAACAGCAGCAATTATAGGGTAGACAATCCTCATTAACAGTCCATAGTCCATGGCGTGTGTCGGTTGGTGCTTCAGCCTCTCGCTGCCAGTCCCAATCCCTCTCACTCCCACACCCAGTCCCAGCCCCTCTCACACGATGCATTGAGGAGAGCTCCTATTTCTATAGAGGAGGAAATCCCCGCGAGGCGGGGAGCGGGAGGGGAGGTTACATCATTTTCCTTACAGCCAGTTGCACACAGCAGATTGGTAGGTGCTGTCAAGAGGATTGTATAACATTATATTTAAATGAGTGCACAGCAGATGGTGAATCTTGCGAAATCCAGTCATTAAATTCCTGTCAATTAAACACCACATGATAATCGTGTACATTCAGCTGTTTAAACTGCCCGTTTCACGATGAAAGGTGGAAATGCGAAGCGGAAAGATTTCCATGATGTTTGAACACAGCCCGGCTCCTGAAATCTACAAGCAGATCTTGGCAGCATCTGTTGGTAAGGCCCCAGTCAGGGTTAATCCGTTAAAAGACAGAAAGCAGCGGCAAGATAAGGGAACATTAACACAGACACTGAAACACACCGGGAGCACACAGGGACATTACAATCCTAAAAGAGAGAGATTAGGCAGCGTAGAACTGCTGCGGTAAAATAGGGAACAGCTCGCAACAGGACAGAAGCTGCTGCACTACATAGAGGTAATGATACACCAGAGAGAGAGAGATGATTAGAAACAGAGAGAGCGGGGAGATAGAGAGAGAGAGAGAGAGAAGTATAGAGAGAGGGATAGAGAGTGGAGGATAGAAGCAGAGAGAGAGAGAGACTGAGAAAGTGAGACAGAGATCGAGACAGTGAGAGAGACAGACAGTGAGTGAGACAGCGAGAGAGAGGGATAGAGGTAGACAGAGAGAGAGAGAGAGAGAAAGAGAGACAGGGAGAGTGAGGGTTAGAGGCACAGAGTTAGAGACAGAGACAGTGAGCTAGAGAAAGATAGAGACAGACAGAGAGAGGTTGAGGGATAGAGACAGACAGAGCGAGACAGCGAGACTGAGAAAGAGAGAGAGACTGAGATAGAGAGACTGAGACAGACAGAGAGAGAAACATGTGACAGAGAGAGAGACAGAGAGAGTGAGACTGCGAAAGAGAGAGAGACAGAAACAGTGAGTCGGATAATGAGAGAAACAAAGAGAAACGCAGAGAAAGGGACAGAAAGAGACAAAAAGAGAAAGGGAAACAAAGGGACAGAAGGACAGAGAGAGAGAGAGTTAGAAAGAGAGACAAAGAGAAAGACACAGCGAAAGAGTTTGTATTAGCGATCTCGCTTGCACTTTCATCCACCTCAGACACAACACTGATACAAAACATACAAAATAGGAGCAGGAGTAGGCCATTCGGCCCCTCGAGCCTGCTCCACCATTCAATAAGACCATGGCTGATCTTCGACCTCAACTCCAATTTCCCGCCCAATCCCCAATTCCCTGGAGTCCCCTAGAGTCACAAAAAATTATCTATCTCAGCCTTGCATATACTCAATGACCGAGCATCCACATCACTTTGGGAGAGAGAATTCCAAAGATTCACAAACCTCTGAGTGAAGAAATTCCTCCTCATCTCAGTCTTAAATGACCGACCCCTTATCCTGTGTCTATGCCCTCTAGTTCTCGACTCTCCAGCCAGGGGAAACATCTTCTCAGCCTCTACCCTGTCAATATCCAACACACACATCAATGATCACAACTATACTGTCAATATCCAACTGAGACCAATCACTGGCCTCACCTACAATGTCAATATCCACTCCAGGCGCATCACTGACCTCACCTATAAAGTCAATATCCAACACAGACACATCATAGACTTCACCTGCATTGTCAATATCCATCACAGGCACATCACAGACCTCACCTACACTGTCAATATCCAGCCCAAATAAATCAATGGTTTCACCTACACTGTCAATATCCAGCCCAGACACATCAACAGCCTCACCTGCACTCTCAAATCGAAACCAGTCACATCAATGACCTCACGTACACTGTCAATATCCAACACAGGCACATCACTGACCTCACCAGCACTGTCAATATCCAAACCAGATCCAATACTAACCTCACCTACACTCTCAATGTCTACCCCAGTCACATCACTGACCTCACCTACACTGTCAATATCCAACACAGGCAAATCACTGACCTCACCTACACAGTCAATACCCAGGCCAGATATATCACTGACCTCAACTACATTGTCAATATCCAACACAGACACATCACTGACCTATCTACACTGTCAATATCCACCACAGTCACATCAATGGCCTCACCTACACTCTCAAATCGAAACCAGTCACATCAATGACTTCACCTACACTGTCAATATCCAACACAGGCACATCTCTGCCCTCACCTACACTGTCAATATCCAACACAGGCACATCACTGACCTCACCTACACTATCAATATCCAACACAGGTACATCACTGACCTCACCTACACAGTCAATACCCAGGCCAGATATATCACTGACCTCAACTACATTGTCAATATCCAACACAGACACATCACTGACCTATCTACACTGTCAATATCCACCCCAGTCACATCAATGGCCTCACCTACACTCTCAAATCGAAACCAGTCACATCAATGACTTCACCTACACTGTCAATATCCAACACAGGCACATCTCTGCCCTCACCTACACTGTCAATATCCAACACAGGCACATCACTGACCTCACCTACACTATCACTATCCAACACAGGTTCATCACTGACCTCACCTACACTGTCAATATCCAACACAGGCACATCACTAACCTCACCTACACTCTCAATGTCCACCCCACTCACATCAGTGACCTCACCTACACTGTAAATATCCACCTCAGTCACATCAGAGACCTCACCTGCACTGTCAATATCCAACACAGGCACATCACTGAACTCAATTACACAGTCAATAACCAGCCCAGACAGACCACTGACCTCAACTAAACTATCAATATCCAACACAGACCCATGACTGACCTCATCTACGCTGCCAATATCCAACAGAGGCACATCACTGACCTCACCTACACTGTCAATATCCAACGCAGACACATCACTGACCTCACCTACACTGTCTTGATCCAGCCCGGACACATCACTGACCTCATCTATTAGTGGGATTAATCGAAAACAGTCAACATGGATTTGTTAAGGGAAGGTTGTGTCTTGCCAACTTGATTCAATTTTTTGAGGACGTAACAAAGAGGATCGATGAGGGTGGCTCATTTGATGGAGCCTACAAGGATTTTAGCAAGGCTTTTGACAAGGTCGCAAGGTCTCCTCTTAACTTCCTCTGCACCAAGGAGAAGAATCTCAGCTTCTCCAGTCTATCCATGTAACTAAAGTACCTCATCCCTGGAACCATTCTAGATAATCTATTCTGCACCCTCTCTAAGGCCTTCACATCCTTCCGAAAGTGCGATGACCAGAATTGAACACAATACTCCAGCTCTGGCCGAACCAGTGTTCTTTAAATGTTCAACACAACTTCCTTGCTTTAAAACTCTATGCCTCTACTAATAAAGCCCATGATCCCGTATGATTTTTTAACCGCTTTCTCAAGCTGTTCTGCCACCTTAAAAGATTTGTGCACAGGTAACCCCAGGTCTCACTGTTCCTGCAACCCCTTTCGAATTGTACCATTTAGTTTATATTGCCCCTCCTCATTCTTCTTGCCAAAATATGTCACTTCGTAGTTGTCTGCGTTAAATTTCATCTGCCATGTGTCCGCCTATTCCACCAGCCTGCCTATGTCCTCTTGAAGTCCATCACTATCCTGCTCACTGTTCCTCACTGTTCACTGCATTTCCAAGTTTTGTGGCATCTGGAAATTTTGAATTTTTGCCCTTTTCACCCATGTCCAAGTCATTAATATACATCAAGAAAAAAGTGGTCCCAGCACCGACCCCCGGGGAACACCGCTGCATATCTTCTTTGAGTCCAACATCAACCGTTCACCACTACTCTCTGTTTCCTGTCACTTAGTCAATTCTGTATCCATGTTGCTACTGCCCCCTTTATTCCATTGGCTTCGGTCTTGATGACAAGCCTATCATGTGGTACTTTATCAAACGCCTTTTGAAAGTCAATATACACCACACCAACTATATTTTCCTTATCTACTCTATCTTTTGTCTCATCATAAACTCTATCAAGTTCGTGAAACACGATTTGCCTTTAACAAATCCGTGCTGGCTTTCCCTAATCAAATCACTTGTCCAAGCGATTGTTAATTTTGTCTCGGATTATCGTTTCAAAAAGTTTCCCGACCACTGACATTAAACTGAGTGGCTTATAGTTGCTGGGATTATCCTCCCGCTCTTTTTGAACAAGGGTGTTTCATTTACAATTCTCCTATCCTCTGACACCACCCCTGTATCTACAGATGTTTGAAAGATTATAGCCAGCACCTCCGCAATTTCCACCCTTACTTCCCTCCGCAATCTAGGATGCATCCTATCCGGACCGGGGTAATTATCGACTTTAAGTACAGCCAGCCTTTTTAGTACTTCTTCTTTATCAATTATTAGCCCATCCAATATCTCAACTACATCTTCCTTTACTGAGAATCTGGCAGCATCTTCTTCCTTGGTAAGGACAGATGCAAAATATTCATTTAACACCTCTGCCTTCCACTCTGCCTCATTGAATAGATCTCCTTTTTGGTCCCTGAAAGGCTCGACTCTCCTCTTATTGCCTGTTTACTGTTTACGTGCATATAGAAGTTTTTTGGATTCCCTTTTATGTTGGCCGTCAATCTATTCTCATAATCTCTTTGCCTCTCTTATTTACTTTTTCACTTCCTTTCTGAACTTTTTATATCATGCCTGGTTCTCACTTGTATTATCAATTTAACATCTGCCGTATGCCCGTATTTTCTGCTTCATCTTACTATCTATCTCTTTTGCAATCCACCGAGCTCTGACTTTAGTTGCCCTAGCTTTTTCCTTCGTGGGAATGTGCCCAACTGTCCCCGAACCTTCTCCTCCTCAAAGGCCGCCCATTGTTCAATTATAGTTTTTCCTGCCAATCTCCAAATTACACGGGCCAGTTCAGTACTCATCCCACTGAAACTGGCCCTGCTCCAATTCAGTATTTTTATTTTATAGTTTTCCATGTCCCTTTCCATATCTAATCCAAGCCTTTTAGCACTCTGATCGCTGCATCCTAAATGATCCCCTACTGACAATTGCTCCACTTGGCCCACCTCATTCCCTAGAGCCAAGTCCAGCAATGCCTCCTTCCTCGTTGAGCCGGAAAGAGCAAGAAAGTTCTCCTGAACACACTTAAGAAATTCTCCCCATCTTTGCCCTTTACTCTATTACTATCCCAGTCTATTTTAGGATAGTTGAAGTCTCCCGTTAGCCCTACCCCGCAGCTCTTGCACCTCTCTATAATTTATCTACAAATTTGCTCCTCTGTATCGTTCCCACTATTTGGTCCTCTATAGAATGAGCCCAGTAGTTTAATGGCGCCTCTTTTGTTTCTTACCTCTAACCAAATAGATTCTGTCCTTGACCCCTTCAGGACATCCTCTCTCTCCAGCATTGCAATATTTTCCTTAATCAATACTGCCATTCCCCATCCCTTTTTTCCTTCCCGATTTTTCCTGAACACCTTGTATCCAGGAATATTTTGTACCCAATCCTGCCATTTTTAAAGCCAGGTCGCCATTACCGCCATATGTTCCCAATGTGGGTATTTGCGCCTGAAACTCACCAACCTTATTTACTTCGCTTCGTGCGTTTACACACAGGCACGCAAAACGTATCTGAGTCCTTTTCATATTCTCTCTTAGTCTGATCCCACCTAATGCTGTATCATTAGTTACTCAAGTGCTATATGTCCCTCCCGATTCTTTGTGCATCTTGTTTCTATTTTCAAATGCTACAGTGGACGTTGATCCCTGGTACAGGACGGTGCTATCAAATGGAAACTGATCTCTGGACATTGGAAGTGATATAAAATGGAGACTAATGTCTGTATCTGGTCAGTGCTATCAATTGGAGACTGATCTCTGGACCTGGACATTGCTATCAATTGGAAAATAATCGCCAGACCTGGACAGTTTTCAAATAGGCACTGATTTCCGACAATGGGTAGGTTATCAAATGGATACTGATCTCTGGACCTGGACAGTGCTATCAAATTGAGATTGATCTCTGGACAGGGACAGTTCTATCAAATGGAGACTGATCTCTGGACAAGGACAGTGCTATCAAATGGAGACTGATCTCTGGACAGGGACAGTGCTATCAAATGGAGAATGATCACTGGACCGTTGCAGGGCTACCTGAAAGCAAATATGCAGGCGCAGCAAACAGTTCGGAAGGCAAATGGTATGTTGGACTTCATTGCAAGAGGTTTTGAGTGGAGGGGCAAGGGTGTCTTATTGCATTTATGCAGTGCCTTGGTGAGACCACACACGGAATATTGTGTGAAGTTTGGGTCTCCTTACCGAACAAAGGATATACTTGCCATCGAGGGAATGCAGCGAAGGTTCACCAGACCGATCCCGGGCATGGCAGGACTGTCGAATTTCGAGAGATTGGATCGACTCTGCCTGTATTCACTCGAGTTCAGAAGAATGAGAGGGGATCTCATTGAAACATACAACATTCCGACAGGGCTAGACAGACTGGATGCAGCGAGGATGTTTCCCAGGCTGGGGGTTCCAGACCGAGGGGTCACAGTCACAGGATACGGGATAGGGCATTTAGGACTGAGATGAGGAGAAATTTCTTCACTCAGAGGGTGGTGAAATGGCGGAATTCTCTACCACAGAAGGCTGTGGAGGCCAAAACACTGAATATATTTAAGAAAGAGCTAGATCGATTTCTGGACACTAAAGGCATCAAGTGGTATGTGGAGAGAGCGGGAATATGGTATTAGAGATAGAAGATCAGCCATGATCATATTGAATGGTGGAGTAGGCTTGAAGGGCCGAATGGTCGACTTCTACTCCTATTTTCTAAATTTCTATATTTCTACTGAAGGAAGACAGATCTCTGGACAGGGATTGAACTATCAAATGGATACTGATCTTTCGACCTGGGAAATGCCTCCAAATGGAGAATGATCCCCAGACCAGGACAGTGCTATCAAATGCAGCCTGCTCTCTCGACCTGGACAGTGTTATCGAATGGAAACTGATCTCTGGAACTGGAAGATGCTATCGAATCGAGACCAATCTCTGGACATAAGAGGAGTAGGCCACACGACCGTTATTGTCTGCTGCAATGTAAAATAAGATCATGGCTGATCTTCGAACTCAACTCCACTTTCCCGCCCAATCGCCATATCCCTTGATTCCCTTAGAGTCCAAATATATATCGATCTCAGTTTTGAATATTATTAATGACTGAGCATCCACAGCCCTCTGGGAGAGAGAATTCCAAAGATTCACAACCCTCTGAGTGAAGAAATTCCTCGTCATCTCAGTCCTAATTTGATCACCCGTTATCCTGAGACTGTGAACCCTAGATCTACACTCTGCAGTCAGGGGAAACGACTTCTCCACATTTACCCTGTCAAACCCTCTTAGAATTATGAACTATTCTTCTAAACTCCAGAGAATATAGGCCCATTCTTCTCAAAGTCTCCTCATAGGACAATCGCTGCTGGACCTGGACAGTGCTATCAATTGGAGACTGATCCCCGGGGCTGGACAGTACTATCAGTGCGAGTACGGTAACAAAGTGATTATGTTACTGAACTAATAAGCCAGGAGCCTGGACTAATAATCCAGAGTCATGAGTTCAAATCCTGCCACGGCAGCTGGGGAATTTAAATTCAATAAACAAAATACAGACTGGACCACCTGGTCTAGCCTATACTTGACTCCAGACCCACAGCAATGTGGTTAGTTCTTAATCACCCTCTAAAATGGCCTCACAAGCCACTCAGTTGTAAAAATTTGCTACAAAAAGTCATAATAAGAATTAAACCGGAAGGGCAACTAGGCACCAGACACGACAAATGCAAACCAAGCCCTGTCAGGTCTTCCTCACGAACATCTGGGGACTTGTTCCAAAATTTGGAGAGCTGTCCCAGAAACTATTAAAGGAACAGCCTGACATAGCCACACTCAGAGAACCATACCTTTCAGCGAACGTCCCAGATTCTTCCATCACCATTCCTGGTTATGTCCTGTCCCACCGGCAGGACAAATCCACCAGAGGTGGCGGGACAGTGAACATACAGTAAGGAGGGAATGGGCGCGGGAGTCCTCAACATTGACTCCGGCACCAGGAAAACTCATGGCATCAGGTCAAACATGGGCAAAGAAATCACCTGCTGATTACCACCTACCGTCCTCCCTCAGCTGATGAATCAGTGCTCCGTCATGTTGAGCACCACTTGAAGGAAGCACTGAGGGTAGCAAGGGCACAGAATGAACATTGGTGGGGTACTTCAATGTCCACAGCTGGCCGAGTCCTGAAAGACATAGCTGCCAGACTGGGCAAGCGGCAGATGGTGAGCGAACCAACACGAGGGAAAACCCTACTTGACCTCGTCCTCAACAATATGCCTTTTGCAGATGCATCTGTCCATGAGATTATTGGTTGGAGTGACCACCGCAAAGTCCTTGTGGAGACGCAGTCCCGTCTTCACACTGAGGACACCATCGAACCTGTTGTGTGGCACTACCACCGTGCTAAATGGAATAGATTCAGAACAAATCTGCCAGCTGAAATCTGGGCATCCCTGAGGCGCAGTGTGCCATCAGCAACAGCAGAATTGTATTCCAGCACAACCTGCCGTCTCATGGCCCGGCATATCCCTCACTCTAACATTACCAACAAGCCAAGGGATCAATCCTGGTTCAATGATGAGTGTAGAAGTGAATGCCAGAAGCAACACCAGGTGCAGCTAAAAAATGAGGTGACAACCTGGTGAAGCTACAACACAGCACTACTTGCGTGCTAAACAGCGGAAGAAACATGCTACAGACAGAGCTAAGCGATTCCACAAACAACAGATCAAATCAAAGCTCTGCACTCCTGCCACATCCAGCCGTGGATCGTGGTGGACAATTGAGCAACTAAGGAGAGGAAGAGGCTCTGTAAACATCCACATCCACAATGATGGCAGAGTCCAGCACGTGAGTGCAACAGACAAGGCTGAAGCGTTTGCAACCATCTTCAGCCCGAAGTGCTGGGTAGATGATCCATCTCGGCCTTCTCCCGATATCGCCACCATCGGGAAAGCCAGTTTTCAGCCAATTCGAATCACTCCACGTGATGTCAAGAAATGGCTAATTGCACTCGATACAAAAAAGGCGATGGGCCCCGACAACATCCTGGCTGTAGTGCTGAAGTCTTGAGCTCCAGAACTAGCCGCGCCTCGAGCCAAACTGTTCCAGTACAGCTAAATCACTGGCATCTACCCGACAACGTGGAAATTGCCCAGGTATGTCCAGTGCACGAAAATCAGGACAAATCCAATCCGGCCAATTACCGCCCCATCAGTTCACTCTCAATCGTCAGCAAAGTGATGGAAGGTGTCGTCGACAGTGCTATCAAGCGGCGCTTATTCACCAATAACCTGCTCACTGATACTCAGTTTGGGTTCCGCCAGGAGCACTCGGCTCCAGACCTCACTGCAGCCTTGGTCCAAACATGGACAAAATAACTGAATTCCAGAGGCCAGGTGAGTGTGACTGCCCTTGACATCAAGGCAGCATTTGACCGTGTGTGGCAGCAAGGAACTCTCGTAAAATTGCAGTCAATGGGAATCAGGGGGAAAACTCTCCAGTGGCTAGTTTTATAACTAGCAGAAAGGAAGATGGTCGTGGTTATTGGAGGCCAATCATCTCAGCCGCAGGATATTGTTGCAGGAGTTCCTCGGAGTAGTGTCCTTGGTACAACCATCTTCAGCAGCTTCATGAATGACCTTCCCTCCATTATAAGTTGAGAAATGGGGATGTTCACTGATGATTGCACAGTGTTCAGTTCCATTCGCAACCCGTCACAAAATGAAGCAGTCCGTGCCCGCATGCTGCAAGACCTGGACAACATCCAGGCTTGGGCTGAAAAGTGGCAAGTAAATTCGCGCCAGACAAGTGCCAAGCAATGACCATCACCAACAACAGAGAGTTTAACCCCCTCCCCTTGACATTCAAAGGCATCTCCATCGCCGAATCCCCACCATCAACATGCTGGGGGTTACCATTGACCAGATATTTAACTGGACCAGCCACATAAATACTGTGGCTACAAGAGCTGGTCAACGGCTGGGTATTCTGCGGCGAGTGACTCAGCTAACTCCCCAAAGCCATTCCACTATTTACAAGGTACAAGTCAGGAGTGTGATGGAATATCCTCCAATTGCTTGGATGACTGCAGCTGCAACAACACTCAAGAAGCTCAACATCATCCGGAACAAAGCAACCCGCTTGATTGTGTCCCCATCCGACGCCCAAAACATTCATTCCATTCACCAGCGGCGCACCGTGGCTACAGTGTGTCCCACCCAGTGCAGGATGCACTGCAGCAACTCGCCAAGGCTTCCTCGACAGCTCCTCTAAGACCAGAAGGACATGATGTGGAGATGCCGGTGATGGACTGGGGTGGAAGGAGAAAGTCTCCGAAAGCTTGTGATTTTCAAACAAAACTGTTGGACTATAACCTGGTGTTGTAAGATTCCTTACCAGAAGGACAAGGCAGCAGACGCATGGGAACAACACTACCTGCAAGTTCCCCTCCAAGACACACACCATCCCGACTTGGAAATGTATCGCCTCTCCTTCACCGTCACTGGGTCAAAATCCTGGAACTCCAGATCTAACAGCACTGTGGGAGAACCTACACCACACGGACTGCAGCGGTTCAAGAAGGCGGCTCACCACCACCTTCTCAAGGGCAAATAGAGATGGGCAGTAATTGCTATCGTTGCCAGCGACGCCCACATCCCATGAACAAATATAAAACAATCAACTGGAAATTTAGCCCTGGACCTGGATGGTGCTATCCAATTGACTTTGATCTCCAGATTGGTGTGTGCGGGGAGAGAGATTGTGAATGTTACGACTCGCTACAAACCCGAGTGATGAGTGGGAGAGAGTGTGGAATTTACTGCTCACTATAATCCCCAGTGATGAGTGGGAGGGGGAGTGTGGAATTTACTGCTCACCATAATCCCCAGTGATGAGTGGGAGAGAGTGTGGAATTTACTGCTCACTGTAATCCCCAGTGATGAGTGGGAGGGAGAATGTGGAATTTACTGCTCAATATAATCCCCAGTGATGACTATGGGTGAGAGTGTGGACTTTACTGCTCACTGCACTCCCTGGTGATGAGTGGGGGAGAGAGTGTGGAATTTACTGCTTACTGTAGTCAACAGTGATGAGTGGGGAAGTGTGGAATTCACTGTTCACCGTATTCCTCAGTAATGATTGGGTGAGAAAGTGCGGAATTTATTGCTCACTGTAATCCCCAATGACGAGTGGGGGAGAGAGTGTGGAATTTACTACTCACTGCTCTCTTATGGTGTCTGTGAGGCAAAGAGTGTGAACTATATTACTCACTGCTCCATTGGGGTGTCAGGGAGGGTGTGAGTGTGGAATTTACTTCTCACTGCTCTCCCCGGAGCTGTGTGGATTTGAGAATGTGGATAGTCCTGGGGCTCGATTTTAGTAGCGGGTTCCCTGTGCGATATCGGCGGGGTGGGCTCGAAAATGTCAATTTCCAAGTGCGGGACCGGATCGCGCCGCGATCCCGGCCACTTCCGGGTCCCGCGCTGACGTGCGGGGCTGCGTTCGCGGCCCCCGCTGGTGGGAATCCCGCAGGCAATTAAAGCCAGCGGGATGCCAGTTCAGTGTACTTACCTTGCTTGTTGAGGTCATTAAATGAGCTGAATCAGCTGTCATAACAGGAAGTGTGGGATTTTACCTTCAACTCAGACTGTTTCACACACTGGGGGAAACAGTGTCCCTCCATCCGGACGTGTTGCAGCCAGCAGCCTGTGGCAGCTGCCAAGGTGCACTCCACAGCGGGGGTTGGGGGGGGGGGGGGGTTGAGACCTCACCCACGCAGGAGGTCACCGCGTCACATAGGGCAACCACTGCCCTCCACCACCCCCCGCCAAGCCAGAGGACAGACCGACGTGAAACCGCAGGCCCAGTTGGAGGAACCACCTACCTACCCTGCACAACCCCTCAGACCAAAACCTGCCAGATGGGTGGTGCGTTGACATCCTCGGAGGACGAACAGCATGACCATCCCCAGCAGCCTGGCATTCCACGCCGTCCACCTCAGAGACATGGAGCCCCCCAACACGGTGCTGTGGCACACCCACCTGCACAGCAGGAGGGAGGTCAACCGCAGAGAGAGATGCGTCGCAGGAGGCACTACCTTCCGCACAGGGTGTACAGACCGAGGCTCAGCTTCATGGACCTCTCCGAGGAGCAGTGCGTACGTCGGCTCAGAGTCATTCGCCAGGTAGTCGCCGACATCTGCAGCCTCCTGAACGACGAGCTGCTCCCGGATGGACCAAGCAGCATCTTCTTACCTGTCGCCGTCAATGTCACCACTGCCCTCAACTTCTTCGCATCCGGATCCTTCCAGGGTGCCACCGGGGACATCACCGGGGTCTGTCAGTCGTCTGCACACAAGTGCATAAGGCAGGTCACCGATGGGTTGTTCCGCAGGGCCTCCCACTACATCAACTTCGTCATGGACGAGCGCAGCCAGATGGAGAGGGCGGTTGGATTCCATGCTATGGCTGGCTTCCCACGGGTACAGGGTGTAATCGGCTGCACCCACATCGCAATACGGGCAGCTCCGCATGAGCCAGGGCTGTTCATCAACAGGAAGGGGTATCACTCCATGAACGCCCAGCTCATTTGTGACCACCGCCAGAGATTCCTACACGTGTGCGCCAGATACCCCGGCAGCTGCCACGATGCCTTCGTCCTCAGGGAGTCCAACTTCCACGCACCCAACGCGGGCCACGGCTGGATCATCGGCGACAAGGGGCTTCCCCTACACAAGTGGCTCATGACGCCTCTGAGGAACCCCATCACCGAGCCGGAGCGTCCGTACAATGACAGCCACACTGCTATCAGGTCTACAATTGAGCAGACCATAGGGCTGCTCAAGATGCGCGTCAGGTGCCTTGATCGTTCTGGGGGAGCGCTCCAATACACACCATTCAGAGTGGGACGAATCATAGTTGTCTGCTGTGCCCTTCACAACATGGCCCAACAGACAGGGGTGCCGCTGGACGAGGCCCCATCAACACCCGCCACCCACATTGAGGACGGCGATGAGGACGAGGAGGTGGAGGTGGAGGAGGAGGAGAAGGAGGAGGGGGAGGAGGGGGACGCGTCACAGGATGATGGACGACCCATGCCCAGAACCCCGACTCAACGTGAAGCTCGCCGGGGCAGGGAGGCACTCATATTGTCAACGGTTCTCCTAGAATCAGACAGTGCGAGGCGTTCGCATCTCCTCACCTGCACATGCGAGGGGCCATACCAGCCCCCTCCACTGAAGAGTGTTGCCAGTACTCCTGCACCCACAGCAGTGTGCCCAATGGGCGGCAGCAGGTGTTCGCAGTCATGATGGGCTGCACGGAACGCACCTATTGCACAGGCCGCGGAAGAATGGACGAGAGGTGGCAGGAGTGGTGAGAACGATAGTGTTTAATATCTACAAGGTGCAATACTATAAACAAAAAGGGTTCAAAGTAACAGACACCCTGGTGCATTCCCTTTGTGCTTATAACGCCTTTGGAGTTCTTTTCCGGGTACCCCTACGTGGTGCTACCCCTGTGGATCCAGCAGCGGTAGTGGCAGGTTGCTCGTGTTGTTGCCCTGACCGGGTAGATGCTTTGGGCGGAGGACCCCTGGGTTTCGGTGCCCGTGAGGGCACCTCCACAGACTGCTCCTCCTGCACCTGTGCAGGGGCAGACTCGGCCACCTGGAGAGGAGGCACCATTGCGGGTACTGGTTGAGAGGGGGGCAACGGGTGGGACGTGGGGGCACCTTGAGACGTGTCCCCGCTTCCATATCCTCGGTTACCATCATCCCTCTCGTGGCCTCGGCCCACATCACCCCTTCCACCCTGCTGGACGACAGTTTGTATTGCATGTGTGAGGCCTTGCAACGCCACCCCTAGTGTATCCGTCAGCCTGTTTATGGCGGCGGAATATTGCTCACCCTGGATCCGTACAGCCGTTGGCAGGGCCTGCACGGACTCGATGTGGAGCTGTGCGTGACGCTCGAGGGAGGCCAGCCTGTCCTCCACAGCAGACGCTCCCGCACCGACCTGCGACACTTTGTCGCCGGTACCCTCCTGTGCATGCACCACCAATGCCCGCATGCAGGAGTTGGACTCCTCCATCGCCTGCGCGATTGTGGACAATGCGCGCGGCAACTCCCCCAGTACCTCAGCAATTAGCTGGTGCCCCTCGACGACTCTCCTTTTCACTGGTGGCCCCCTCTGTTCAGCATCTGGGTCCAGCTGAGCAGAGCCTGGAGATGAGTGCTCCCACCGATGCGGACCCTCCGCGGCTGCCCCTGCCACCAGGGTCTGCTCATGCTCACTCGTGCACGGTGAATCACCAAGTGCTACCCCAACTAGTTGGCGAGGGGGACCCACCGAGGTGCGTGTCTCTGCGCTGGTGGATGGTTGGCTCATATGTGACGATGCACCCTCAGAGACCGGCATGTCCTCTGAGGAATCGCCCTCCTCAACCACAGCGCTCGCAGACGGCCCTGCAAGATAACAGAGGGCACGATGAGGCATGTGCACAAACGTTACGGTGCGCCTGATGCCAGGTGATGATACGGTCACTCTCGATTATGAGTGTTGAGTGTCAGCTTTCCCTTACCGGCCGTTTCTGCAGCGACAGACACGCCATCTGCAACAGACAGGCAATGTGGCGTGCCGGCGAGGTCGAGCGCCTCCACCTTTGCATCAGTCAGATCGACCACGTGCGGCGGGCCCCCTCCGGTGCGGGCCCTTTCTCTATTGTTCTTGCATCTCTTATCCTGTCAAGGCAAAACACAGATGCGTGAGTGAATGCGTATTGCATAGTGACACGCATCAAGCATAGGTGTGGGTGGGTTGAGCGTGGGGCAGATGGATGGGAGGATGCGTGTGCCACATGCCCATCCCATTGCATGGGGATTGGGGTGTGTGGTCGTGTTCGGGTGGGGACTGGGACGGTGGGTACTTGCGGGCATGGCGAGGATGGTGAGTGAGTGGCTGTGAGGATAGCTGCGGGAGCGCTGTGGTGGCTCTGCAGGAGGGGTTGTGATCCGTATGGCGTGATGGTGGGGACGTGTTGTGGGAGGGTGCGTTGGTGTACTCACCTTGCCGGACCTAGTGAGGTCATTGAACCGCTTGCGGCACTGCTCCCATGTCCTGGGGGTGTTGGCCCTGCTGCTGACCTCCACCGCCACCTCTGCCCATGCCTTCCTGGTGAGCGGAGACAGGGCACTTGCGTCCGTCCACAGGGAACAGCGTGTACCTCCTCCTCCTCACGCCCTCCAGCATCAGCTGCAGCGCGAGGTCAGAAAAGCGTGGCGCAGCCTTGCCCCTGGGTTGAGCCATCATGTCTTGCCTCTTGATTGTAGCAGGAGGGGCTTTGGGAGACTGCCCCTTTAAGTGGAGCTCCTACATCGCGTCAACGGTAGTGCGCATGGGCAGCCCGCCGGCACGCAGCTGGGGAGCGGAGAACCCGGAAGCAGGGCTTAATCTGGTCAATTATCCCGCGATCGCGCGGGGGGCGCACTCAATTAGCCGTCCGCGTTTTCCACGCTCCCGGAGGACCACCCGCTGGGAACCCGCAGGCCTGCTAAAATCGGGCCCATTGCCCTTCCTAAAAATCTGGCACAATCGAATCCAGCAAATTCTGAAACAGTTCCCTTCAACAAAATCTCACACAGAGCCCTACCACAAAATCTGACACAGGTCCGCTCCCCCAAAACCTCACACCGTTACCTTCCCCCAAAATATGAGAGACTTCCTCCGCCAAAATCTGATAGTCCCTTCCCCCCAAAAATCTGACACAGCTCCCGCTCGCCCCGTAGCCGGACACAGTGCCCTCTCCCAAAATCTGACACAGATCACTCCCATAAAATCTGACATAGTACCCAACCCCAAAACCAGACAGAGTCCACTCAACCCAAATCTGACAGCTCCCTCACCCAAAATCTGACTCAATCCCTCCACGAAAATCTGACACAACTCCCCCTCCACTCAAAATCTGACACTCTCCCGTCCCCTCAAAGTCTGACACAACTCCCCTCAATCAGAATCTGACACAGTCCCCTCTTCAAAATACGACACAGCCCCACCCTCAAAACCGGAAACAGCCACTCCCCCCAAAATTTGACACAGTTCCCACTCCCCTAAAATCGGATGCAGTCCACTCAGCCAATATCTGATACTGTTCCCTCCCTCAAAATATAACACAGCTCCCTGTCCCCTTAAATTATGGCACAATCCCCTTCTAACAAAATCTGACCCGATCGCCACCACCCAAAATCTGACACAGTGGGTTCGATCTTTGCAGGGTGGTGGGTTCTCAGCGGGGGGTCGACTGGGCGCATGGCTAACGCGACCGTTGCAATCAGTGTGCTCCGCATGCAATTACAGGGTAATTCGAGCCACTTGCCTTTGCTTCCGGGTTTCCCGCTGGTAAGCGGCGCGGCCTGCGCATGCGCAGTAAGGTCTGTCAGCTGGAGGAGCTCTTTTAAAAGGGGCAGTCCATCAATGCTCCTCCTGCAGCAAACAACCAATGCCACACCATGGAGCACACCAGAGGGAAGGCTGCCCCAAGATTTTCAGATTCCTCACTCCAGCTGCTGCTGGATTGGGTGAGGAGGAGGAGGGAAATATTTTTCCCGTCTGATGGGAGGAAGTGCCCTCCCTCCACCATGAAGAAGGCATGGTTGGAGGTGGCCGAGGAGCTAAGCAGCAGCGGCAATGTGTCACGAACCTGGGTCCAGTGACAGAAGTGAATTAATGATCTAACCAGGTTAGGCAAAGTGAGTATACTTACGCATTCTCCCACACTCTGTCTTCCACATCAGCTCCACCACTGCACAACCCATTCTGCACTGCCACCACAACACTCTCGCATCACTCCTCACATCCACTCAAGTATCATCCTCACATTGCCTGCACGTTCTCACCGCCCCTGTCCCCATTCGAACACTTCCACGCAACTCAATCCTCATACAATATCATGGCTATGTTGCACACGCTCTCTCCCATGCATCTCCCTCACGCTCAACCCCACCCACACCAATGCATGCAGCGGCTCAACATGCGAGCCTCACTCAATCACGCATCTGTGTTTTGCCTTGATATGAGAAGAGATACCAGAACGTCCGGGAGAAGGCATGGACATGAGGGGACCCGCGATATCAGGTGGTCCTAACGGACGCAGAGCATCAGGCGTTGGACATCAGCCGCAAGCTGGAATGCCTGTCCGTGGCAGATGCCGAGGCTGGGATTGCACAAACGGCCGGTAACAGAAAGCTAACACTCAGCACTCATGATAGCGAATGAACTTAGCATCACTTGGCATCTGCAGCACCTCAACATCTGTCCACATGCAAATATTGCTTTCTGTTCGCTTACAGGGCCATCTGCGAGCTCCGTGAGCGTGGAGGGCGATTCCTAAGAGGACCTGCCGGTCTCTGAGGGTCCATCGTCACATCCGAGCCATGCATCCACCAGCGCAGATAGATACACCTCGGCGGGTCCCCGTCCTCACTTAGTTGGGCTTGCACATGGTGAGTCACCACGTACATGTGAGCACGAGCAGAGCCTGGTGGCAGGGGCAAACGTGGAGAGTCCGCATCGGTGGGAGCGCTCTTCTCCAGGCTATCCTTAGCTGGACCCAGATGCTGAACCCTGGGGGCCAGACATGAAAAGGAGAGTCATCGAGGGGCAGCAGCACATTGCTGAGGTGCTGGAACAGGTGCCACGCACACTCTCCACAATCGCGTAGAGGATTGAGGAGTCCAACTCCTGCATGGGAGGAATGGTGGCACACGTACGGGAGGGTATCTCCGAGATTGTGTCGCAGGGATGTGAAGGCATCTCTGAGATAGTGCCGCGGGTAGGTGCTGGAATGTCTGCGGTGGAGGAAAGGCTATCCTCCATCGAGCTTCAAGCACGGCTCAACAATGAGTCCATCCAGGTCGTGACAAGGCCGTTCGGATTCAGGGTGCGCAACATTCTGCTGCCTTGAACAGGCTGACAGATACTTTACAATTCGATTCCAAGGCCTCACACAAGTCCTCCAAACTGCCGTCCAGCAGGGTGGAAGGAGTGATTTGGGCCTGGGCCACGAGAGGGATGATGGTGAAAGGGGACATGGAAGTGGGGACGCCACTCAAAGCGCTCCCACGTCTCACCCGTTGCCGACCTCTCAACCAGTACAGGCAATGCTTCCCCCTCTCCAGGAGGCCAAGTCTGCCCATGCACAGGTGCAGGTGGAGCAGTCTTTGGAGGGGCCCTCACGGGTACCCAAACCCAGAGGGCATCGGCCCAAAGCATCTCATCGGTCAGGACATGGACAAGAGCAACCTGTCACTACCTCTGCTGAAACGACAGGGGTAGCACCACGTAGGGCTTCCGAGAAATACACGGCGAAAGTTTTGTGAGCTCAAAGGGTATGCACAAGGGTGTCTGACGATTTGTCATGTTTTTCATTTCTTTTGTTTTGTTTCACATGCACAATAAATATTATTATTATCACCACTACTGCCACGTTTTGCCCATTCTTGACTGGCTTGGGGAATAGGTCCCTTTCATGGGGTTCACCATGAACACGCACACTTGATGCCATCCATTGTGTCACTACAGAGTGGGTGGAGGTTTATTTTCAGGGCTCTTTTGTGCTGACGACTGAGAGACGCCAGCGATGGCACCCTGGAAGGATGCGGAGGAGAAGTTGTTGAGGGCAGTGGTGACTTTGACAGCGACAGGTAAGAAGATCGTGCTCAGGCCAGCCGGCTGCAGCTCAGCATGAAGGAGGCTGAAGATTTCCACGACTTCATGTCGAGTGACTCTGAGCCACCGTGTGCACTGCTGCTCAGCGAGGTCTAGAAAGCTGAGCCTCGGTCTGTAGACACTATTGCGAGAGTAGTGCCGTCTACGATGCATCTCTCTCTGCGGTTGCCCTCCCTCCTGCCCTGCAGGTGGATGTGTCACATCACTGTTTTGTGGGGCTCCACGTGTCAGAGGTGGACGGCGTGGTCGGCGATGCTGATGATGCTGGTCACCCTCCGAGGAGGTCATGACTGCAGCTACGGCGGCCCCCACCCGGACGTTTGACGGGGTCCGCAAGGTATGTGAATGCGTCTGGACACCGGGCTAAGTGTGGAAATGTATGCATTTGATCGTTAGCAGGAGGGTGGTGGAGGCCAAACTTTGTCCAAAGTGTCAGAGTGACCTCCTGCAATGAGTGAGGATCTCCTCCCCCACCTGTCAAATGGACCTTTGCAGCTGCCACAGGCTGATGGCTGCAACACGTCAATTTGAACTCGGAGTGTTTCCCCCAGTACGAAACAGTCTCAGTTAATTGCAAAATCCGATCCCTCCTAAAATATCAGGTCAATCAGGTATGTAAACAACCTGAAACACCTGTTCAAGTACTTTAAGTGGCACCCCGCTGGCTTTAATTGCCGGCGGGAGTCCCACATGCGGGGGCTGCGCGCGCATGTGAGCGCGTCACTGGGGAACCCGGAAATGGGGAGGATTAGAGCCGGGCTCCGGACCCGCCCCGGGAATCCCGGATTTTCGCCGCTCCCCCGCCACCAACGCACCCGATGGCGATGCGAAAATAGATCCCAGTGCCTCCTCCCTCAAAATCTGAGCCAGACAATTTTTTCCAATATCTGACACAGTCCCCTCCCCACAAAATCAAACGCAGTCCCCTCAAACAAAATCTGATACAGCGTACTTCCCCAAAATCTGACGAGGTTCCTTCCAAAAAATCTGACACACTACCCTTGAGCAAAATCTGAAACAGCTCCCCGTTCTCTCAAAATCTGATATATTCCACTCCCACCAAAACCTGACCTAGTCCCCAAACCCAAAATCTGACACAGCTCCCCTTCCATCAAAATCGGAAACTGTCCCTTTGTCCAAAATCTGACTCAGCCACTCCCCCAAATTCTGACACAGTGCCCTCCACAAAAATCAGATAGAGTAACCTCCCCAAAATCTGACACAGTCCAATCCCTGAAAAATTTGTCAGAGCGTTTCTCCCCCAAAATCTGACGCAGTCCCTTCTCCCAATATCTGACAAAGCTTCCATCATTCAAAATCTGACAAATCTCCTCTCAAACAAAATCTAACACAATCCCCTCAACCAAAATCCTACAGTCTCCTCCTTCAAAATCTGTCCCAATACCCTTCCACAAAACCCGACACAGTAACCTCACCAAAAATCTGACACAGTCTCCTACCCCATAATCCAACACAGTCCACTCCCTCCAAACTCTGACACAGTCCTCCCCCACAAAATCAGAAACAGACCCCCGAAAAATCAAACACAGACCACACCGCACAAAATCAGACACAGTCCCTCTTTTCAAAATCTGACACAGCACCTCCCCCAAAGTCTGACACAGTCCCCTCCAACAAAATCTGACTAAACTCCGACTATCACAATCACGACTGCCCATAATATTACACGTCTCCTCCAACCAAACACTGACATTGCCGCTCCAAAATTCTCAAAATGTCCCCTCCCCCAAAATCTGACAAAGTCCCCTCCAAACAAATTCTGTCACTGCTCACACAAATTCTCGCAAACATCCCCTCCACCAAAATCCAACACAGACCCCCCTCAAACCAAAATCTGACAGTCCCCTCCCCACAACATCTGACATAGTTCCCTTCACCAAAATCTGACACAGTCCCCTCTCCCAGAAAATCCGACACACTCCTCTTCCACAAAATCTGAAACAGACCCCTCACCACAAAATCAGACACAGACCACTCCCCTCAAAACCTGACATAGTCCCCTCCCCCAAAATCTCACATCGTTACCCTCCCCCAAAATATGACAGAGTTCTTCCGCCAAAACCTGACAATCCTTTCCCCCAAATTCTGACAAAGCTCACGCTCCCCCCACAGCCGGACACAGTCCCCATCCCAAAATCTGAAACAGATCCCTCCCACTAAATCTGACATCGTACCCAATCCAAAAATCTGACACAGTACACTCAGCCGAAACCTGATAGTCCCCACCCTCAAAATCCGACTCAATCCCTCCACGAAAATCTGACACAGCTCGCCCTCCGCCCACAAAATCTGGATCAGCCCTTCCCCCAAAATTCTGACACAGCTCCCACTCCCCCAAAATCTCATGCCGTCCACTCACCCAATATCTGACACTGTTCCCTCCATTAAAATAAAACACAGCTCTCCGTCCACTTAAATTCGGGCACAGTCGCCTTCTAACAAAATCTGACACAATCCCCACCACCCAAAATCTGACACATCGCCTCCTCCATTGAAAACTTACCCAGTCTCTTTTCCAATATTTGACGAAGACCCCTCAACACAAAATCAGACACAGTCCCCTCAACCAAAATCTGATACAGTCCCCTTCCGCAAAATATGACGAGGCCCCGTTCAAAAAACTGACACAGTGTCCTTCCACAAAATCTGAAACAGCTCCGCATTCCCTCAAAATCTGAAACATTGCACTCCCACCAAAACTTGACAGTCTCCAACACCAACATCTCACACATCTGCCCTTCCCTCAAAATCGGAAACAGTCTCTTTTTGTAATATCTGACTCAGTCCCCTTCCCCCAAGTATTGACAGTCACCTCAAACAAAATCTGACTCAGTCCCCTACCCCAAATTCTCACACAGTGCCCGCCCCCGAAATCAGATACAGCAACCTCCCCAAAATCAAGCACTGCGCCCTCCCCCAAAATCTGACAGTCACACCCACAAAAGCTGACAAAGCACCCTCCCCCAAAATCTGAAACAACTCTACTCTCCACAAAATCTGACAACAGTCAACTCCTTGAAAAATCCGACACAGTCCGTTCTGAAAAAGCTCCTCTCAAACAATATGTGACACAATCCCCTCAACCGAAATCCGACAGTCTCCTCCCCCAAAATCTGTCACAGTACCCTCCCCCAAAATCTGACATAGTCCACTTCCCTTGAATCTGAAATTCCACTCAACCAAAATCTGACACAGCCCCTGCAAACAAAATCTGACTCAGTCACCTCCCTCAAATTCTCATACTGTCCCCTCCCCAAAATATGGCAATGAAAACTCCACAAAATCTGACACAGCTCTCCTCCACACACAATCTGACACAGTCGATTTCTCCAAAAATCTGACAGAGCGCCACCCCCACCACATCGAACGCAGTCCCCTCACCCAAAATATCGCTCCGTCCCCTTCCTTCCAAAATCTGAGACAGTCTCCTTGCCCAAAATCTGACGAAATTCCCATCAATCAAAATCTGACACAGACCCCTCAACCAAAATCCGACACGGTGCCCTCCACCAAAATCTGAGACATTCCACTCCTCCGAAATCTGAAATTGCGCTCAACCAAAATCTGAATCAATCCCTTCCATAAAATTTGTCACAACTCACCCTCCCCTCAAAATCTGACTCATTCCCCTCCAACAAAATCTCACACAGTCCCTTTCATCAATTTCTGACACAGTCCACTGGCAAAATCAGGCACTGTTTCCTCCAAAATAATCTGACACCGTTACCCTTCCCAAAAATCAGACAGTGTTCCCCGACCTCAAAATCTGAAACAGTGCCCTCCCTTAAAAACTGACACAGCTCCCCGTCACCCCAAATTCTGTCGCAGTCCCGTTCTAACAAAACCGGGCACAATCCCCACCGCCCAAAATCTGACGCAAGCCTCCATCCCTCAAAATCTGACCTAGTCCCCTTGCCTAATATCTGACACCGTCCCCACCACACATAATCTGACACAGTCCCCTCCCAACAAAATCTGAAACAGTCGCCTCCCCCAAAGTCAGACACAGTCCCCTCCCCCAAAATCCTACACTGTGCCCTCCCAACAAAATCTGACCAAGCCTCTCCCCAAAATATCTGACAAAGCTCCGACGTCTTCAAAATCTGATACGGCCATCTTGTCCAATATCTCACACAATACCATCACATCAAAATTTGACACTGTCCCCTCAACCAAAATCTGACACATTGCAGTAACTCGCAAAAGCATCTTCGACAGCACCTCCAAAACCCACGACCTCTACCACTTAGAAGGACAAGATCAGCAGGTACATGGGAACAACGCCACCTGCACGTTCCCCTCAAAGTCACACGCCATCCAGACTTGGAAATATATCGCCGTTCCTTCATCGTCGCTGGGCCAAAATCCTAGAACTCCCTTCCAAACAGCACTGTGGGAGAACATTCACCACACAGACTGCAGCGGTTCAAGAAGGCGGCTCACCCCAACATTCTCAAGAGCAATTCGGGATGTGCAATAAATGCCGCCCTCGCCAGCGACGCCCACATCACATGAACGAATAAAAAAACACTCCCAAAATCTCACACAGCTCCCCACATCCTCAAAATCTGACACAGTCCAGTCCCACATAATCTGACACTGTTCCTTACCCCAAAATCTTACACAGTCCCCTCCCTCAAAAACTCACACAGTCATCTCCCTCAAAATCAGACACTGTCCGCTCGAAAGAATCTGACACAGTATCCTTCCACAAAATATGAAACAGCTCCCCGTTCCCTCAAAATCTTACACATTGCACTCCCACCAAAACCAGACACAGTCCCCAACCCCAAAATCTGACACAGCTCCAATTCCCTCAAAATCCGAAACAGTACCTTTGTCCATATCTGACACAATCCCCTTCCCACAAGATTTGACACACTCACGTCAATCAAAATCTTACATTGTCGTCGCAACAAAATCATGACTCAGTCCCCTCCCCCAAATTCTGACACGGTCTGGCTCAGTATATGGAGAGACTGGACTTGTGATAGTATCCAAAAGAATCTTCACATTAGAGCAGAGATTACACTTGTTTATTTCATGTCCAGCCTAGAATGAAGGGGATAATGCATTTTGTTGCTATCGGATTGACCATCATCAGAACTGCGGTTGAACCTGCCTCGGAGCCGTCTCGACGAATGAACGTGCCTGAAGCGGTGTCGGCGATGGAGGGCTATCCCGAGACCAGCAACAATTTTGCTCTGCAGAATAAGACAGTCCGAACCAACAAAGGGGAAAGTGAGGATTTAAATTTGTATTATACGAGAGTGGATGGGTTGGCCTGCGCGGGAAAGACTTTGGGTATATCGGAGGGAGCGGGAGTACAGTTATCATGTAACACAGTTCTAGAGGTGCCATTGTCGGTAATCTCAGAGGAAAAATGATTGATCAATTTGTGGGTCCATTTATGGAGCGACCATCGGGGAGCTACGTTCGAGGTAAATTATGGTCCACTGGGACCACACCTATGTAAATATTACGTTGGGGCGGTGTTTCATATTCCCCGGCACGGAGGCAATTTGACCTACCCTTTTAAAAGAGTTCATAACGTGGGCAAGTATCATGAGGGCACTTGGATATCTTTGAACAATCCATCAACTTATGCTATTGTAATGGACGGTGTTGAGAAAGGGGTAGATTTGTCAAAGTGTCACCAAGGAGGGAATCACTGCGCCTGTCCAGAAGAGATAACGAAACAGAAACTGACTAATTGTGGGTTCAGTACTTATGAAAATTGTTCATTGTCCATTTTGCCGTTTAACAACCAGTCCCTTTTGCAATACGCCCTTGTGGGACAAACGTATTACATAGCCACAGTGGCAATGATATAATTCATCAATGGACTAAACACACTAAAATAATTAAAACTCATGCTGATAAAGCAGATGAACTGCTACGGGACCCCGGGTTCTGAGATAAGTTTTGGAATTGGGGATCTAATGTTCAAATTCATCCATGGGTCAGGATTTTATCACATGCTGCTGTAGTTGTGATTTTATGTGCATTAATACTTGTCATATTCAAATGTATATCAGCTTAGAAGGTGGAAAAATGAAATTTTGCAACAATTGAGTATTAGTGCTATAATGAAACAGAAGAAGCGATTATCAATATAAGAACACTGTGTGAAGTATATTTTATACGCTTCTTTTTTGTATTTTTTGTATAACAATTTTTTTATTTTTTTCTATAATCATATGATATCGCGGATGTAACATGCCCATTGGGGGACAATGACAGCCGCAGGAGTGGTACACAGAAAGGGAGAATAATGATCCTAAGATAGGCATCTTTGGATCAAAAGGGGGGAGATGTTGGCCAGAGGCTGCAGAAACCTATTGAGCTTAATTCGAAGTGCCAACAAAGACACTGACTTTTGAACTGAGGTGACCTGGAGTTCAGTCAATGGTCTGAACTGGCCAGAACCGGTTCAAATTCGTTCCGCTTCTGAGAGGGACAAAGGATCGTTGATGAAACACCAGGCCTTATTTAGAAAAGGAGTATTGAGGTGATGCCACCTGGCCCCTTGGAACAGAACCAATCAGGGGATGACAGCGACGACTCCAATAACTTTGAGCCAACCGGAGAAGACAGCATCATTCGAAAAGAAAGGCTTGGGAATAAAACTGAAGCATTGCAGGCTTGGTGCCAGAGTGTGTTTTTGAGGGAGACTCCGGAGAAGAACCATCGTGGAAGTCGGGACACGACGTCAGGGACGGAGAGACGTCAGGGACGTAGAGACGACGTCGAGAGTGAGAGAGCGAATTCCCTGGCCAGCATTATCTCTCCTTTCCGAGTAATATGATATCCTTTCTATTCTGTGACCACTCAGGGATGTGTTAGTCAGAGAAACCTAGTGGGTGTGCGCTTAAATCTTAATACTCAGGTAGTGTTAGTCAGGGAAATCTGGTGGGTGTGCGTTTAAATCCTAGTTTGAGTACAAAACTGTATAACCTGCTGTAAACTGCATGCCTATATCTAACTGGATGTATAAGCGGTATGTACATGATCTAATAACGTTAATAAAGCGAATTGAGAATTAAGAGAGAATTGACTCTACCTCTGGGTACTAAGCCAAACCCGTTAACCGGTGTCTTCCGGTCAACAGGTTGAATTTACTGCTCACTGTAATGCACAGTTCAGAATGGGTGAGAGAGTGTAGAATTTACTGCTCACTGTAATCCGCAGTGATGAGTGGGGCAGAGAGTTTGGAATTTACTCCTCACTGTAATCCCCAGTGATGAGTTGGATATAGTTCGGAATTAATGCTCATTGTAATCCCCAGTGATGACTGGGGTAGAGTATGGAATTTACTGCTCACTGAAATAATTAGTAATGAGTGGGGGAGAGAGTACGGAATTTCATGTACTGTAATCCCCAGTGCTGAGTGGAGGCGAGAGTGTGGAATTTACTCCTCACTGAAATCCCCAGTGAGGAGTTGAGTCGAGCGTGTTGAATTTACTGCTCACTGTAATCCCCAGTGATGAGTGTGGGAGAGTTTGTATTTCACTGAGCACTGTAATACACTTGATGAAATGGGGATTGTGGAGTTTACTGCTCAATGCAATTCCCAGTGACGAGTGGGTGAGACAGTGTGGAGTTTACTGCTTGCTGTAATGACCAGTGAAGATTGGACACAAATTGTCGAGTTCACTGCTCACTCTAAACCCCAGTGATGAGTGGGAGATAGAGTCTGGAATTAACTGCTCACTGTAATCCCCAGTGATAAGTGGGGGAGTGTGTGGAATTTCCTGGTCACTGTAATCTCCAAGTTTTTTGGACAGAGCGGACTTTGTTACTCACTGCTCTCCCCGGGGAGAGTGGGGATGGAAAGAATATGGACTTTTCTGCTCACTGATCCCCTGAGGCGTCTGTGAGGGTGTGAGTGTTAACCATATTACACACTGCTTCCCTGGGGTGTGTGGTTTTGAGAATGTGGACAGCCCTGATATCTCCTCTCCCTCCCGCCCCTTTAACACATCTGTCACCGACATGTTATATTGTTATTTATTTTATTACATTTAAGTTCTCCAATATGGTGAAACATTTGGTGTGATTAATTGCGACATATTATTTTACAACTTATACTTTCTTGAGCGATAAAATTTGACAAGCGCTATAAATGTGATGATACATTTCCTCAGGTTATAAGTGTTTCAGTGATTGCAGAACACACAGTGTTTGCAGCACGACAGTCTGGTGCAGAGAGAATCCGTATGAGCGAGAACTCACTCTGCTCTTGAAAAGAGTCCCGATCTTCTCATTATTTCAAGAATTTAACACTTGCAGTAAAGGGATGTTTCGCCACATTCTTCAACTTCGCTCTGAATTTAGTCTGTGTCACGGCATAAATACATGTGTTTGTGCAGCAACTCAGGAGCTGGATCATGAATGCCAGTTCTTGTACAAACTCAGCTGGAAATACAGACCCATATCCCAAAAGCACCATCCGTCTCCATATAGAATTCAGAGTAAACACTGCCCATAACAGGATAAACTTCCCTGATATAACAAAAAGTAAAATGATGGATTTCCTTCGGTTCTCCATCTCTGGGTCTCTGGGACTTTATCCACTGCTGCGGGCTCTGCTGGTCCCTAAAATGTGTCTGACGGTGAAAGCATTGAGCAGCATAATCGGAACGAATGGGACACACGGGGTGAGGATGTTCGATTGCTGCCCCAGCATGTGATTCTAAAGCACTGAATGTTGCCCCAGAAAACCAGGGTTGATTGGAAAGTGTATACTGATACCTGAACATAAAGTACCAGAACATGTTCTTCAAACAGCCCAGTACACTCACTGATCCCAGAACCACAGCCGCCCTTCTCTTGGTGCAATATTTACTTTTCAGCTTCTCACAACAAATGGCCACAAAACGATCAAAGGTGAAACTAACGATGAAGCAGACAGAACAGTCTATGGCCGCGAAATGAAGGACGGCGTGGATATTACACACTGGGATTGAATCCAGGAACTGAAATTGACCCTGATAAGCAATCGGAATCTGCCTGAGTATCAGATCAGTGGTCACGACCAGTCGATCCGCCACTGCCATGGCCACTCGGAACGAGAGACACATTTGGAGAGACTGCACTTTTCAGGAGAGAGGATCATAATCGTTAATAAGTTAACTGTATGGAAGGGAAGTAAACAGGTAAATTATACATCAGGCTGGGACCCAACGTAAATGTGAGAATCGACTCTGGATCCCCTATAAATATTAGTACAGTGGTTGGATTCCCTGTAAATGTTAATATCGTCACTGGATCGCCTATAATTATTAGTACGATCTCTGGATACACTGTAAATATTAATACCGTCACTTCATCCCTTCTAAACACTTTTACCGTCTCTGGATCCCCTGTAAATATTCGTACCACCTCTGGATTCCCTTTATTATTTGCACCTTCTCTGGATGCCCTATAAATGTTAATACCGTCTCTGGATTACCTCTAAATATTGGCACGAACTCTGTACCCCATGTAAATATTAGCACCGTTTGTGGATCACCTGTAAATATTAGTATCGTCTCTGGAGCCCATTAAATATTAGTAGGACCTCTGGAACACCTTATAAATATTCGCATAATCTGTGCTCCACTGTAAATGTTCATCCGGTCTCTGGATCCCCTGTAAATATAAGGACATCACTGGATATACTGTACATATTACCACATTATCTGGATCCCCTGTAAGTATTTGTACATCACTGGATCTTCTCTAAATATTAGGATCGTCTGTGGATCTCCTGTAAATATGAGTACGATCTCTGGATCCCCTTTAAATATTGGAGTGATCTCTGGATCCCCTGTAAATATTAGTATCGACTCTGGATTTCCTGTGAGTATTATTACTGTCTCTGGCCTCCGTAAATATTATTATCATATCTGGATCCCTTTTAAATATAAGTAATGACTCTTGATCAACTCTAAATATTAGTACCATTTCTGGATCCCCTTTCAATATTCGTAACTTCTCTGGATCCCCTGTAATAAAATTGTACAGTCTCTCGATCCCCTGGAGATATTAGTACTTTCTCTGGATTCCCTGTAATTATTCATACTGTCTCTGGATCGCCTGTAAATATTAGCACCTTCTCTGTATCCCTTGCAATTATTAGTACCATCACCAAAACCGCTGTAAATAAAAGTAACACATGTGAAACCCCTGTAAATATTAGTACATTTTCTGGATCCCCTTTAATTATTCGTACCGTCCCTGGATTGCATGTAAATATTTGTACCCTCTCTCGATCCAGTGAAAATATTAATACCATCTTTGGATCCTCTGTAATTATTAGCACTACCTCTGGATTACCTGTAAATGTTAGCATGATCTCAGCAACCCTGTAAATATATGCACAATCTCTGCATCCCCTGTAAATATGAGCTTCGTCTCTGAAACACCTATAAATATTAGTACTGTCTCTGCATTCCCTGTAAATATTAGCACCGACTCTGGATCCCGTGAAATTAGTAGTACCGTCTCTGGATCGGCTGTAAATATTCGTGCAGTCTGTGGATCTCCTATAATTATTACTCCACACTCTGGATCTCCTGTAAAGTACAGAATCATCTCTGGACCCCTTATAAATATTAGTATGTTCTCGGGATCCATCTGTAAAAAATAATATCGTCAGTAAGTACCCTGTTAGTATCAGTACAGTCTCTGGATCTGTGAACAGTTCTGGTCACTACATCACAGGAAGGGCATAACTGCACTAGAAAGGCGACAGAGGAGATTTACGAGGATGTTGCCAGGACTGGAGAATTTCAGATGTGAGGAAACATTGGAAAAGCTTGTTCTCTTTTGGATCAGTGGATGCTGAGGGGTGACTTAATTGAGCTGCACAAAATTATGAGGGGCCTAGGTAGAGTGGATAGGAAGGACCTATTTCCCTTAGTACAGAGGTCAATAATTAGGGGGCATAGATTTGAAGTAATTGGTAGAAGCGTTAGATTGGAGCTGAGGAATTTTTTTCAGCTTGAGGATAGTGGGGATCTGGAACTCACTGCCTGAAAGGGTTTTAGAGGCAGAAACCCTCAATTCATTTAAAAAGTGCATCTGAAGTGGTGTAATTATAGGGCTGGAAATTGGGATTTGGCAGGGTGGCTCATTTTCAGCTGCGCAGACACGATGGGCCGAATGGCCTCCTTCTGTGCCATCAATTTTCTATGATTCTATGGACTCACCTGTAAATATTATTACCATCTCCTGATACACTGTAAATAATATTATGGCTTCTGGATCCCCTGGCAAGATTGGTACGATCTCTGGATCACTTGTATTATTAGCACTGTTTCAGGACACCTTGTAAATATTAGTACCATCCATGGATTCCCTGTAAATATTAGTACCTCCTCTAGATACCCTGTGAATATTAATACCGCCTCTGGATCCCCTGTCAATATTAGCACTGTCTCAGAATATCCTGTAAATATTATTGACGTCTCTGGATCCTCTGTAAATATTAGTACTGCCACTGGATCCTCTATCAATATTGGTACCACCTCTGGATACCTGGAAATATTCGTACCGCCTCTGGATCCCCTGTAAATATTAGTGATATATCTGGATCCCGTATATATATATATATATATATATATATATATATTAGTACTGCCACTGGATCTCCTTTCAATATTAGTACCGTCTCAGGATATCCTGTAAATATAATTAAATTCTCTGAATCCCCTGTAAATATTAGTGATGTATCTGGATCACTTGTATATAAAAGTGCCGTCACTGGATCACCTGCAACATTAACTTGAACTCTGGAACCAATGTAAATGCTCGTATCATCTGTGGATCTATATATCAATTCAGTCTCTGGATCTCTTTTTAATATTATTACTTTCTTTAGATCCATTGAAAAATTAAGTACCGTATCCAGATCCACTGTAAATATTAGAATCATAGAAATATATAAATATGGTAAGTAGGAGCAAGAGTAGGCCATTCGGCCCTTCCGGATGATTCCGCCATTTAAAATGTCTTGGCTGATCGTCTAACTCAGTACCCTGTTTCCGCTTTTTCCCCATATACCTTCATCCCTTTAACATTGAGAAATATATCTACCTTCTTCCTGAATACATGTAATGATTTGGCCTCCACTGCTTGTGGCAGAGAATTCCACATGTTCACCACCCTCTGAATGAAGAAATTTCGCCTCATCTCGGTTCTAAATGGCACACCCCGTATCCCGAGACTGTAACCCCTGGTTCTTGAATCCCCAGCCATCTGGAATATCCTTGCTGCATCTAGTTTGTCTAGTCCTGTTAGAATTTTATATGTTTCGATGAGATCACCGCTCATTTTTCTGAACTTTAGTGAATATAGGCCTAGTCGACCAAATCTCTCCTCATATGTCAGTCCTGCTGAGAATACCTACGAAGTGCACCTCTAATGAAAATGCATATGTAGTAAGCTTTCAGTAGTTCAGTAAGATATCTCCATAGCAAAATGGCAGTGTGGTCAACCAGGGGTTACTATAAGTAGCCCATTTTGCTAGCTAGAATTAGAACAATGAGCTTTTCAAGGAGCTTTTCTTTCATCATTCGTTTATGTTATTAATTTTCTTTATGAAAATGTATGCTTTATGATTAATCAAGCAAAGAGATATGATAGAGCTGAATTCTGGGGTAGGGAGGTATAGGGAGTGTTGTTTTGCAGCTACCTAATGAATGGATCCTTATTTTGGACAAGGTCGAAAAACATCCCAGGCCAGAGATAAGCAAGACTCCCTTTCCTTTGACTTACACATGAACAGGTATCACCTGTGAGTGGTCGGTCATTATGTCAGTTAGTATGGCTTGCCGAGACTCAGCTTATGATTGGTTTTAACCCCATGCTAATCATGTCCCTCCCCACTCTGAAAATGTATAACTGTGTGAACTCTGCCTATGTAATTTTGCCTGTTCTATGAGATCGACCAGACTCTGTCAAGAGTTGAAATCAATTCTATAGATAAGGTCAGCTGCAACTAATAAAATTGTGTTGAACTTTCAAGTGTATTCACATCAGTTTTTGCTGACCCAGACTAAGGATAAAAATAATACGGTATCGTCATTTGGGGGCTCGTCCGGGATCTCAGCGGTCGATCACCGAGAGTTCGCGGCGTAAGAGACGAATTGTCTTGGACACGGACGAAGGAGAGGGCGCCCTGGGTGAGTAAATCCCTCTTTCCCACTCCGGCTTTCCTAAATCTGTTAAGTTTGATGACGAATCGTCCAATCGCTAACTCTTGTGTGGCGTCCTTACGAGATTCAGCTTCGTAATTAGTTTGGCGAATACACGGATATAGGTTGGTGATTAATATCACGAAGGTTCAGTCGGAGTATTCTTGGGACAGTGATCAACATCACTGAGTCATGCTTTGAGTTCCAGGTAATTGAGTATAAACCGAAACTCTGAAACGGTAGGTCAGTGATCAACAAACATCACTGAGTCAAAGTTCGCGTTCCTGGTCATTGAATATAAACAGGAAGTGCGAATACGGTGCGTTAGTTTTCAAAATATCACTAGGTTCGAGTTACTGGTGATTGGATATAAACAGGACCTTTGAACACGGTGGGTCAGTGATCAATATCACTAAGGGTTAGGTTTCAAGTCTCTGGTGATTGGGTATAAACCAGAACTTTGAATCCTTGGGGATTGGGTACAAACAGGAACTGATTGCTTGTGCTGATCGACTACAGAAGGAAGTTCCTGTCACACACCCCGCCTTAGACTGGCTGTTAAGAGAGGAGATCCTCCACGCGAAGGTCAGGACCCTGAAGTGGGTGTAGGCACAAAGGGCACTTAGGATTGTGAGGCACAAGCAGTCAGGACCATCATTAAATCCAGTAAGTAACTGGGTGGCGACATACGGTAGCGTTAACTAGTTGACTTGACTGGGTGGCGACCAATACAGTTGCGTTAACTGGTCGACTAAGGGTAACAAAAGCAGATAAGATGGGTAATTGTCTGGATGTCACTACGGAACCGGGAAGTGCCTTACAGATTTTGTGTGAAAAATATCCGGACAAGGTAAAACAATTAAGACAGTTGTCAGGGGGGCTGAATAAAAGACTGGGCAATGAGGAATGGCCATTGCGGGGAAATAAAAACCTAGATGCCGTCATAAAGGCTGAGGAATTATTTTGGAAAAATAACGGAGGTAAACCAGCCAAAGGGTTAATTGCTTTATGGAAACAGTGCTGACAGGAATTGAGAGAAGCTTCAGTATTAGCCAACTGGCAAGATAACGCGTTAAAGCTAGGAATTGGACTCACTGAAGGAGGAATAGTCAAGTCTGTAGAAGTCCTAGAAAAAGAATGTGCTCATGCAGAACGGGAGTCTGAAAAGACTTCGGTCGAGTCGAAAACACTTGATCGGAGTGGATTACGTAATCCAATGGTTGGCATGGCTTTGACCGGGGAAGACGATGAATTAGATGAATGGAACTTCAGGTCCCATGTAACTCCCCAGGGTCCTAGTGCCCCTACTGCATTCAGTGACCTCGATCCCTCAGCAGCTCCGAGACCGGTTGTTCAAACCGCTGTCATAACGCCTCAAATTGTTTCCCCAGTCTCCTCCCGTACCAGAAGTTGCATGGGAACAACACCACCTGCAGGTTCCCCTCCAAGACACACACCATCCCGACTTGGAAATATATCGCCGTTCCTTCATTGTCGCTGGGTCAAAATCCTGGAACTCCCTTCCTAACAGCACTGTGGGAGAACCGTCACCACACGGACTGCAGCGTTTCAAGAAGGCGGCTCACCAGCACCTTCTCGAGGGCAATTAGGGATGGGCAATAAATGCTGGCCTCGCCAGCGACGCCCACATCCCGTGAACGAATATAAAAAAAGTCAAACTAAGGGCTAATTGGCTCCAACTTTTAAACCCTCAGCCAACCCACCGAGTTCAGGACAGCAGCCGAGACTGGACAGTCAGGGACTTAGAGACGCAAACACTGGAGAGCCAGGAGATGACTTGATATCACTAGACTCAAAACGTAATACTGAGACACTAGTTAGATATGAACCGACCCCTCGTCAGTTACCAATGAGACAGGAGCCGACTCCCGCCTATGTCGCGGCTAAAGCCAGAGACGCTGACAACCCCCAAACGATAAATGTGTACTGTCCATGGAGACCACACGAAATAATGGCCATTCTAACCGGGATACCGGATAGAAAACAAGCACCTACTTCATTCGTGGATTTTCTTCGGACTACCATTTCCGTCTATAATACCGCATCAAGGGACTTATGGTCGCTAATCCAGCAAGTTTTAACCCCTGCTGAACATACTAAATTCCTCGCCCAGTTGACTTATCGGAATCATGCCGCACTGGTGGAACAGGTCGCAAATGATGAACACCGCCAGCAGCGTCTTTTTGGAAAGATTCTTTGAAATATACCAGAATCAGTCAGGGGATGTAGCATACCGTGACAAAAAGGACTCACGACATTACTGCGTTATGCTATTGAACTGTCTACTGATTCACGTTGCTCAAGCAATTAAGACTAATAATATGAACTGGTCAGAGAATATTCCCACCCAGATGAATAGGGCAGTGAAATACTACTGGACGAATAATAAGCACCAGGAAGGTTAAGCCCAAGTTAGGGTCAAGGCTGAGTATGTGATGAAAAAGGAAGAGCCAAAACACATCCCAGGCAGAACAGGATATCAGATGGAGCCTCAATTTTGTGTCCCAGGATGGGTGGACAGGGAAGGAAATGGATATGTTACACATCCTAACAGACCAACCGCCCCTAATTATGGCCCGCCCTTTGTTCCCCCGAGACGTAATTCTGAAGGGAAAAGAGGAGGAGGGAGACAAACAGTGTCAGATGCCTCTTTCAATTGTGGTCAGCGGGGCCACTGGAGCAAGGAATGTCCCTCCCGTAGACAACAAAGAGGGGAACATATGCAAGGGCAGCGAAGAGGAGGTTGGCAAGCGAATCAAGGACGAGGAAGATATAAGGACTTTTCCCAAAATAATCCCTTCCCGCAGTATTGACTAGGTAACCTTGTGGTAAACGGGATCCAGTCAGAGCAGGAGCCCGTTATGTCATTAATGATCGAAGGAACCCCACATATATTCTTAGTAGACACTGGAGCAACTATGTCATCTGTCCGATCGGAGCTCAATCTCCCTGAGTCCGGGGAAAGACAGAGTCTGTCTGGTTTCCAGGGACAAGTGAGCCAATACCCGATATCTGAACCAGTGGAAGTATATTTTGGAAATGAGTCAGTAAAACACCAATTTATAATCACAAATGGATTAGACTGTAATCTCATGGCTGGAGACTTGCTCTGTACATTCCGCCTGAGCATTGAGTGCGGGGACGAAGGACTGACTGAAACCTTGGGCCCCCAAAATGCAGTGTTATGTTTCCATCAACCCACAATGGTGGTCTCTAGATTTTAAGGATGAGGGTCCTCTTGATGTAACCTTGGCTTACGATATGAGTAGGAAGAATAAGGAATTGGAGGACTTTTACCGAAGCTATGTAGGAACGGAATGGGAAGGTATCCGTCGAGATATGGTTACAGGACCAGAAGGGAGAGCAGAGTATGTTGCGATCCCCTCAGAGTTGTGGAAGAAAGCACCTATTACAGGTTACATCACTCGACCTGCTGCAAAAACAATGGGATGGGATCCAGGATACTTTGAAATAAAAAGGGCCCCACATATCACCCGGGAGATGAATTACCCGCACCATGCGAGAGATCTAGGACCCATGGTAAAACGGGCAGTCGAACAAGCTGATCCAAATAACCGGCAGAAACAGATCCTGTCAGACGGCCGGACTATTCTGTTCTATCAGACACCAAGGGTTAACAGGGCGCAATTGCGCCACCATGTGGGCAAAGAAAAAACAGAATACGTCAATCCGCAAGTGTGGGCAGAGAACCCCACACAGGTCGGATGCGTTAAGATGACTCGTATTCATTTTCCCCTGCAGGACAATGTTGCTTTACCCGCTATTCGACAATATACACTAAAGCAACAGGCAATACCAAGCATTGACAAACTGATCGCTGGATTATTAAAGCAAGGGATTTTGATTAAATGTCAGTCCCCGTGTAACACGCCCATCCTTGCAGTTCCGAAACCAGGGAAACCAGACCAGTACAGATTAGTACAGGATTTACGATCTATTAATGCGATTATACAATCGCTACACGCACTCGTACCCAATCCGGCCCATATTCTGGCTCAAGTCCCGGCAGCAGCTAAAATCTTTGCAGTAGTTGATCTCCAACATGCCTTTTTCGCCTTGCCGCTAGACCCATCGAGCCAGTATCTTTTTGCCTTCACTTACAAGGGACAGCAATATACGTGGACCCGATTGCCACAAGGCTTCGTTAACTCCCCAACGTTATTTTCTAGATGCCTACAGGAGCAATTACAGATATTGACTTTAAAACAGGGGTCTGCACTAGTACAGTATGTGGACGATCTGTTGATTGCCAGCTCTGATGAGCAGAGTAACCGGGAAGACACTGCCCAACTGCTAAATCAATTATCCTCGCTAGGGTACATAGTATCCCAATCGAAAGTACTGGTGGCCCAACAGAGGGTTAAGTTTATTGGCGTCTTGCTCTCAGCAACTGAGCGAGGCTTAGAAAGAAGCAGGATTGAACCAATCTGTCAATTCCCTGTATCTCGCACTGCAAAGGAGGTACGGCAGTGGATGGGAATGGTAAACTGTTGCAGACAGTGGATCCCTAATATTGCCTTGGACACTAAATTATTAACGCCATATACCAACAAAGAGGGCGAATTTCAACTAGATTCCGACGCCTTAGAGGCATTCAAGAGATTAAAGGCAGCTTTGTCACAAGCACCCGCATTGGGGAGACCCCTGTACGACAAACCCTTTCAGTTGTACTGTACTATCCTCACTGATTGCTCGACTGCTGTTCTAACTCAAAAACATGGAGACAAGCATAGACCGGTAGCGTACTACTCCTCGAAACTAGATCCGGTAGCACTGGGACATCCAGTTTGTACTCAGATTTTTACGGCCATTTACAATAGCCTGCAGTCGGCTGCTAATCTGACTTTACAACAGGACATCACTGTACACAGTTCACACTCGGTAACTGCATTATTAGGCCAGCTGCAGTCTCAACATCTTACCATGGCCCGACAAAATAAGTATGAGATATATCTGCTGAATAATCCTAAGCTGCAATTTAAACATTGTACTACCATCAACCCAGCATGTTTTCTCACAGAACCACCCTTTGAACAAACTGACACAGGACACGATTGTTTATCTTTAATTAAGGAAGACACCTCTGTCAGAGACGATCTGTCTGATGTCCCAATAAAGGATCCAGACCTAACTATGTATGTAGATGGTAGTGCCTCTATTGGTTCCGTTGGGGAGAAACTTTCGGGATATGCAATAGTGAATCAATACCGTGAAACTATTGAATCTGCTGCTTTTGAGTTTCCATACTCTGCCCAACAAGCGGAACTGTTTGCATTAATAAGAGCCAGCATTTTAGGGAAAAACTTGAGAGTGAACATCTATACAGATTCGAGATACGCTTTCGGAGTAGTTCACGATTTTGGACAGTTATGGAAAAACATGGGATTTCTGACTTCTGCAGGTACGCAGATTTCCCATCAGAAATTAGTCTCAGATTTATTACAAGCCCTTATGCTACCAACACAGATCTCGGTTATGAAATGCTCCGCCCACACGACAGGACAGACCTCAGTAGATATAGGGAATAGATATGCTGATCGGGAAGCGAAGGAAGTGTCCCAGACACAGAGGGTGGTTGTCCCTAGAATGATGAGTCAGACTAAAAGCTCAAACCAGAGCAAGTCTCCATCTGAAAAACCAATGCCAACCATCCAAGAAATCATTAAATTACAGGAGGACGCTCCTGGCTGTGACAAGCAATTGTGGGAACAACTTGGTTGTACTTATGACTGTGTATCTAAATTGTGGCTTACTCCTGCGGGGCAGACTTGTATGTCGGATGAATTAGCAGTATGGGTTATTGAATGTATACACTTTGCAACTCATTGTGGGGCCAAAGCTGCTAGCGATACACTGCTGGCCACTTGGTGGCATCCTAGGTTGCAAGCCCGAGCCCAGGGCATCAGCAGTCGTTGCCTTATTTGTCAGAAACACAACCCTGGAAAGGCAGTGTCTTGCGAAAGGGGAAAAACCCCTTTACCTGAAGGTCCCTTTGAGACACTCCAAATGGACTACATTGAGTTGGAAAGATGTCAGGGTTTTTAATATGTTTTAGTTATTGTTGATGTATTTAGTAAATGGATAGAGGCCTATCCGACAACGGATAATAAAGCCTCCACTGTTGTAAAAGTTCTTATGAAAGAGATCATTCCTGGAATCGGAATCCCAAATCAATTGAGTTCAGATAATGGCCCTCATTTTGTAGGTTAGGTGAATAAGGAATTCTGCACCCAGATGGGCATCAAACAACAGCTACATTGTGCCTACAGGCCACAGGTCGCTGGGTCGGTTGAGCGGGCTAACCAGACTTTGAAAAATAAACTGGCTAAGCTGCAGGCTAAGACTGGTAATACTTGGCTCAAACTTCTTCCTATAGCCTTATTTCAGATACGTACTACCCCGGCTGGGGCAATGCGGTTAAGTCCTGCTGAAATTATACATGGTACACCCCTCAAGACCCCGTGGAATTAAAACATTTCCGAAGACCGTCCATTTTCACCACATGACGACAGAAAGGACTAATTATATTTTATCATTAACTAAGGCATTGAGAAGCCTTCACTCTCGTGTACGAGCTGCCTACGTCGAACTTCCTCCATCTAAAATCGAACCGGGAATGTACGTATTAATCAGGAATTGGACAAGGAAAGGACTGGAACAACGTTGGGAGGGGCCCTATCAAGTCTTACTCACCACCCCTACCGCTGTGAAAGTAGAGGGGAAGAGTGCCTGGGTTCACCTCCAACACTGTAAAACTATCAGTCCCACGTTTTAAATTTAAAATGCTAACTTCTCTTTTCTTTCAAGAAATCTTTCCTGTACAGCCATGAAAGCCTTACTGCGGATCTCTTCTTTCGTACTCTGGTTGACCCTGGGAGTGAACAAACAGGATACCTGTGACCGCGACCAGCCTGAACACATATACCACCTATGCTCAGGAGACGTACTTCGATGCAACGACCCAGATGGATTCGGAAGATGGAACGTCACCCAGGTAGACGCCTCTACCGGGCTCTTGCGGCAGCCCAACCGCAAACTGATATTGGGAGCACAAGAAATGAACAGTTGCTTACCATGTTACCGGACTTAATGCAAATTTGATTTTGTTTGCCGCAGAAACGAAAGTGAATTCCCAGCCCCAGATCCATGCTCTAAAGGAAGGATCAGGCGCTCTGTGGGTCGGGTGTCTCGGGGACTGTATTTGAATACCTTTCGCTGTATGTCTCATCTCTATGCCCAAAGCTTAAACATGTCCTCCTGCTGGGTGTGTTCCCATATCCCTACCCATTCCAAGGAAGGCATCCCACTTAACCAATTCCCCTAACTTCCCCAGAAATGGCGGAATGGGTGATAAATCGGAATGAAACTTACGGGAACGGTATTAAAGACAATGGCTGTGTACGAGCAAACGATCTAACAGTGCCAATTCCATTGGTGGAGCAATGGAAGGAATATACCAACCACACCAAGTGTGGGATCAAATTTCAGGGGTGGTACCAACCCAATTACAATCGTACCCATAAGCCCCCATTCCTGATTCTCACCAACACGTCAAGGCCTGTCCAAAAACACCACAGGAGGACAGGTGATGGGTTGGAGCAGTTGTACTCAATATATCAATATGACACTGTACGCCAGCGCCAGTACCATCCAATGGACCGGCTGAGGAAATGGGTCAGTATTTGAGCACAGACTCCGGGGGGGAAACAACCTCTGGGACCGGACGGGGTGCCCGCATTCACGGAATTGCCCTCCAATCTAACAGCCTACAATGGTACGTATTTCATATGCCGCCATAAGGCATACCCATGGTTGCCTCAGAAATGGACTGGGTCCTGCTATTTGGGATATGTGGTAACATACATCCACCACTTGCCCTCCCTAGCAGATCATCACCATTACCGACCCAAAAGGGAAATCACAGAGACAGAACGATTCATCGCTATTTTGTTCCCTGGCTATGGGGTGGGCAGGACAATCAAGGAAATTCGGCTTATCGCTTCCGTCTTAGAACAGGTAGCTAATGAAACAGCAGACGCACTGCAGGACATTAACGCCGAAATGATAGCTATGCGTACAGTGGCCTTGCAAAATCGCATGGCTCTAGACTATCTGTTGGCCGAAAAAGGGGGAACGTGTGCGCTGATTGGATCAGAGTGCTGCACCTACATACCAGATAACTCAGAAAACATAACTAACCTGGCTCAGCACGTAGGGGACGAAGTAAAGAAATTACACCAAACCCCAGGAGAGGGTTGGCTCGACTGGCTTTTCAGTCGCTCATGGGGAGCGTATCTAATGCATGGATTGGTTATCCTAATTGCAGCTTTACTCATTTTCGCCATAACGGTTCTTAGCATCAAAATTGTCTGCAAGATAGCCATGAACCAAATCCGAGTATAAAGCCTTGCCCAATCAGAACTGTTGATTGAGCAAAGATTAGTTATCATAAAATGATAAAATGGGGGTGGAATGAGAATACTTACGAGGTGCCACTCTAATGAAAATGCATATGTCGTAAGCTTTCAGCAGTTCAGTAAGATACCCCCATAGCAAAATGGCAGTGTGGTAAACCAGGGGTTAATATAAGTAGCCCATTTTGCTAGCTAGAATTAGAACAATGAGCTTTTCAAGGAGCTTTTCTTTGATCATTCGTTTATGTTATTAATTTTCTTTATGAAAATGTATGCTTTGTGATTAATCAAGCAAAGAGATATGATAGAGCTGAATTCTGGGGTAGGGAGGTTTAGGGAGTGTTGTTTTGCAGCTACCTAATGAATGGATCCTTATTTCGGACAATGTCGAAAAACATCCCAGGCCAGAGATAAGCAAGACTCCCTTTCCTTTGACCAACGCATGAACAGGTATCACCTGTGAGTGGTCAGTCATTATGTCAGTTGGTATGGCTTGCCTTGACTCAGCTTATGATTGGTTTTAACCCCTTGCTAATCATGTCCCTCCCCACTCTGAAAATGTATAACTGTGTGAACTCTGCCTATGTTATTTTGCCTGTTCTATGAGATTGACCAGACTCTGTCAAGAGTTGAAATCAATTCTGGAGATAAGGTCAGCTGCAGCTAATAAAATTGTGTTGAACTTTCAAGTGTATTCGCATCAGTTTTTGCTGAACCAGACTAAGGGTAAAAAGAATCCGGTATCGTCACTTCCATCCCAGGAATCAGTCTGGTAAACGTTCGTTGCACTCCCTCCATGGCAAGGATATCCTTCCTCAAATAAGGAAACCAAAACTGCACACAATACTCCAGATGTGGTCTCACCAAGTCCCCGTATAGCTGCAGTAAGACATCCCTGCTCCTTTACTCAAATCCTTTTGCAATGAAGGCCAACAAACCATTCAGCATCCTAACTGCTTGCTGCAACTGAATGCTCGCTTTCAGCGACTGGTGTCCATGGACACCCAGGTCTCGTTGCACCTCCCCTTTCCCCAATCGATCAGCATTCAGATCATAATCTGCCTTTCTGTTTTTACAACCAAAGTGGATAACCTCACATTGATCCACGTTACACTGACTCTGCCATGAACTTGCCCAACATGCCTTCATCACATTGGAGCCTCTTTGCATCCTCCCCACAGCTCACATACCACCCCAGCTTTGTGTCTCCTGCAAATTTGGAAATGTTACATTTAGTTCCCTCATCCAAATCATTGATATGCATTGTGAATAGCTGGGGCCCAAGCACTGATCCCTGCAGTAACGCACTGATCCCTGCAGTAACGCACCGGTCACTGCCTGCCACCCGGAAAAGACCTATTTGTCCCTACTCTCTGTTTCCTGTCGGTCAACCGATTCTCAATCAATGCAATTATATTTCCCCCAATCCCATGTGCTTTAATTTTGAGCGCTGAGCTCTTGTGTGGGACCTTATGAAAAGCCTTCTGAAAATCCAAATACACCACATCCAATGGTTCTCCCCTATCTATTCTACTAGTTACATTCTCAAAAAACACCAGTAGATTTGTTAAGCATGATTTCCCTTTCATAAACCCATTCTGACGATGTCCAATCCCGTTAATGCCCTCCAAGTGTTATGTTATCACATATTTTATAGTGCAAAAGAAAAGGCTGAAGCGGTTGCAACCATCTTTAGCCACAAGTGCCGAGTGGAGGATCCATCTCGGCCTCCTCCCGATATCCCCACCATCACGGAAGCCAGTCTTCAGCCAATTCGATTCAATCGACGTGTTATCAAGAAACGGCTGAGTGCACTGGATACAGCAAAGGCTATGGGCCCCGAAAACATCCCAGCTGTCGGACTGAAGTCTTGTGCTCCAGAACTCGCTGCGCCTCGAGCCAACCTGTTCCAGTGCAGCTGCATCACTGGCATCTACCCGACAATGTGGAAAATTCCCCAGGTATGTCCTGTCCACAAAAAGCAGGACACATACAATCCGGCCAATTACCGCCCCATCAGTCGACTCTCAATCATCAGCAAAGTGATGGAAGGTGTCGTCGACAGTGCTACCAAGCGGCACTGACTCACCAATAACCTGCTCAACGAAGCTCAGTTTGGGTTCCGCCAGGAGCACTCGGCTACAGACCTCATTACAGCCTTGGTCCAAACATGGACAAAAGAGCTGAATTCCAGTGGTGAGGTGAGAGTGACTGCCCTTGACATCAAGGCAGCATTTGACCGAGTGTGGCAACAAGGAGCCCTAGTAAAATTGAAGTCAATGGGAATCAGGGGGAAAACTCTCCAGTGGCTGGAGTCATACCCAGCGCAAAGAAAGATGGTAGTGGTTGTTGGAGGCCAATCATCTCAGCCACCGGACATTGCTGCAGGGGTTGCTCAGGTCAGTGTCCTCGGCCCAACCATCTTCAGCTGCTTCATCAATGAACTTCCCTCCATCATAAGGTCAGAAATGGGGATGTTCGCTGATGATTGCAAAGTGTTCAGTTCCATTCGCAACCACTCAAACAATGAATCAGTCCGAGCCCGCATGCAACAAGACCTGGACAACATCCAGGCTTGGGCTCATTGTGGCAAGTAACATTCGAGCCAGACAAGTGCCAGGAAATGACCATCTCCAACAAGAGCGAGTCTAACCGCCTCCCCTTGACATTCAATTGCATTACCATCGCTGAATCCCACAACATCAACATCCTGCGGGGTCACCATTGACCAGAAACTTAACTGGACCAGCCATATAAATACTGTGGTAACGAGAGCAGGTCAGAGGCTTGGTATTCTGCGGCGAGTGACTCACCTCCTGACTCGCCAAAGCCTTTCCACCATCCACAAGGCACAAGTCAGGAGTGTGATGGAATACTCTCCAATGGCTTTGATGAGTGCAGCTCAACCAACACTCAAGAAGCTCGACACCATCCAAGATTAAGCAGCCCGCTTGATTGGCACCACATCCACCACCCTAAACATTCACTCCATTCACCACCGGCGCACTGTGGCTGCAGTGTATACCAACTCGCCGAGGCTTGTTCGACAGCACCTCCCAAACCCGCGAGCTCTACCAACGAGAAGGACAAGAGCAGCAGGCACATGGGAACAACACCACCTGCACGTTCCCCTCCAAGTCACACACCAGCCCGACTTGGAAATATATCGCCGTTCCTTCATCGTCGCTGGGTCAAAATCCTGGAACTCCCTTCCTAACAGCACTGTGGGAGAACCGTCACCACACGGACTGCAGCGATTCAAGAAGGCGGCTCAGCACCACCTTCTCAAGGGCAATTAGGGATGGGCAATAAATGCCGGCCTCGCCAGCGACGCCCACATTCCATGAACGAATAAAAAAAATAAAAATAAACTCTATCATTTCCCCCACTGTTGGTGTTCGGCTGACTGGCCTGTAATTCCCTGTTTTTTCTCTTCCTCCCTTATTAAATAGAGCGGTTACATTTGCCACCCTTCAATCTGTAGGAACTGTTCCAGAGTCTATAGAATTTTGGAAGATGATCATGAACGTATCCAGTATTTCCAGGTCCACTTCCGTTCTTACTCTGGGATATTGATTATTTGGTCCTGGGGATTTGTCAGCCTTTAGCCCCATTAATTCCCAAGCATTATTTTTTTATAATACTGGTTTCCTTCAGTTCCTCTCTCTCACTGGACCCTTGGTTCCATAACATTTCTGACAGGTTATTCGTGCCCTTCTTTGTGAGGACAGAATCAAAGTCTGTGTTTCGTTGCTCTGCCATTTCTTTGTTCCCCATTATAATTTCCCCCATTTCTGAATGTAAGGGACTTACATTTGTCTTCACAAATCGTTTTCTCTTGACATATTTATAGAAGCTTCTACATTCAGTTTTTATGTTCCCTGCTCGTTTACACTGATACACTTTTATTCCCCTCTTAATCAATCTGAACTGGTCCCAATCCTCAGGCTTGCCGCTTTTTTCGGCAAATTTATATGCCTCCTCTTTGGATCTAATACTATCCCTAATTTCTTTTAGCCACGGTTGTGCCACCTTTCCTGTTTTATTTTTGCTCCAGACAGGAATGAATAATTGTTGTAATTCCTGCACACGTTCTTTAAATATGAGCCATTGCCTATCCACCGTCATCGCTTTTAATAAAGTTCCTCAAACTATCACAGCCATCTCGCACCTCATACTTTCATAATTTCCTTTATTTAGATACAGGACCCTAGTTCCGGATTCAACGACTTCATTCTTCATCTTAGTGATGAATTCTATCATGTTGTGGTCGCTCTTCCCTAAGGGACCCCGCACAACAAGATTGTTAATTAATCCTTTCTCATTTCACAATTCCTAGTCAAGGATCGCCTGTTCTCTGGTTGGTTCCTCAACGTATAGGTCTAGAAAACCATCACGGACATACTCGAGGGATTCCTCTCCCGCAGTGTTATTGCTAATTTGGCTTGACCAATCAATATGTCGATTAAAGTCACCCATGATTATAATTGTACCCTCCTTGCATGCGTCCCTAAATTTACTGTTTATTGCCCTCCCCTATATCTCCACTTTGATAGGCCTATATACAACACCCACCAACGTTTTCTGCCCCTTGGTATTTCTTAGCTCCAACCATACAGAATCCACATCGTGATTTTCTGAGCCAATATCCTTCCTCACTATTGCATTGATTTCCCCCTTTATTAACAACGCTCCATTCCACCTCCATTCCCTTTTTGCCTGTCCTTCCCAATTATTGAATACCCCTGGATGTTCAGTTCCCATCCGTGGTCACACTGCAGCCATGTCTCCGTAATCCCAACCATATCATAACTGTTAATATCTGTCTACGCTGTTAATTCATCTACCTTGTTGCGAATGCTCCGTGCATTTAGATATAATGCCTTTAGACTTGTCTTTTTAAGATTGCTAGTCATCTTAGTTTTATTTTGAACTATGGCCTTATTTGTTTTTCGCCCTTGTTTTCTTTGCCTTCCACGATTGCTTCTTCGCTTTCTGTCTTTTGTGTCTATGTTAGTACCATCTCTGCACTCCCTGGAAATATTATTAGAGTTTCAGGATTGCCCGCCAAATATTAACACCACTTCTGGATGCTGTGCAAATATTAGCACAAACCCCGGATCCCCTCGAAATACTAGTGTCATCTCTGGATCAAATTTAAATATTAACACCGTCTCTGGATCCCCTGTAATTTTTAACACCGATTCGGGATCCCCTGTAAATAACACTGCGATCTCTGGATCCCCTGTAAATATTAGTGCCGCCTCTGGATCCCCTGCAATTACAATTACCATCTCTGGATCACATATCAACATTAGTACCATCCCTCGGTCCCCATATCAATATTAGTTCCCACTCTAGATGCCCTATAACCCCAACCCGAACCCGAAGCCTCACTTGAGTACTTAATTGGCTAAGCCGTCGGAGGCAGGGAATAGTGGTGAACGGATGTTTTTCTGATTGGAGAGAAATATACAGTGGGATCCCTGGGGGTCGGTATTAGGACCATTGCTTCTCTTGTTAAATATAAATGACCTGGACTTGGGTAGAGGGAGTAAAATTTCGAAGTTTGCAGATGTTACAAAACTTGGCAACATGGTAAATAATGAGGAGGCCAGCAGCAGACATCAGGGGGACAGAGACAGAATGGTGAAATGGGCAGACACATGGCAGATGAAATTTAATGTGGATAAGTGTGAAGTCATGCACATTGGGAGGAACAACATGGAGATGAAGTATAATCTATATGGTATTATGTTGAGAGGGTGTAAGATCAGAGGGACCAGAGGGTGTATATTCACAAATTTTTGAAGGTGGCAGGGCAAGTCGATAAGGTGTTTAAGAAAGCGTATGCGATTCATAGCTATGTAAATAGAGCCATTGAATAGAAAGGAAGTCCTTCTAAAACTTTACAAATCACAGGTTAGGCCTCGGCTTGAGGATTGTGTACAATTCTGGGCACCACACTTTAGGCAGGATGTCAATGCCTTAGAGACAGTGCGGAAGACATTTACTGGAATGGTACCAGGGATGAGGGACTTCAGCTATGTGGAGAGATTGGAAAAACTGTGATTGTTCTCAGAGCAGAGTAGGTTAAGGGGAGTCCTAATCGAGGTGTTCAAAATTATGTGGGGTTTTGATGGAGCAAGTAGGGAAAAACTGTTCCCGTGGCAAGTGAGTCGGTGAATAGAAGTCATAGATTTAAAATAATTAGCAAAAGAACGAGAGACGAAATGGCAGATTTTTTTCATGCAGAGGGTTATTAAGATCTGGAACTCTCTCCCTGAAATGTTGGTGGAAGCAGATTCCAAAGGAACTTTCAAATGACAATTGGAGATGTACTTGAAGAGGTCTAATTTGCAGGTTTATTGAGGAAAAAGCTGGGGTGTGGGACTAAATTGGACAGCTCTTTCAAAGATTTGGCACAGGCACGATGGGCTGAATGGCCTCCTCCTGTACTGTAAGATTCTATGAAAGAACTCAATCAAGTTAGTCAAACACAATTTGCCTTTAACAAATCCGTGTTGGCTTTCATTTATTGACCCATATTTTTCCAAGTGCCAATTAATTTTGTCCCAGATTATTGTCTCTGAAAGATTCCCCGTCACCGATGTTAGTCTGACTGGGGCCTGTCGTTGACGGGTTCACCCAACTCTCCTTTATTGAACCGGGGTGTAACATTTGCAAACATCCATTCCTCCGGCACCGTCCCCATATCCAAGGAGGATTGGAAGATTGTGGCCAGAGCCTCTGCAATTTCCAACCTCACTTCCCTCAGTAACCGAGGATACATCCCATCTGGACCGGGTGACTTTTCCACTTTCAGCGCTGTCAATCTTTTATGCGCCTCCTCTTTATCTATTTTTATCCTCTCCAATTTATCTACTACCTCCTTCTTTTCTGTTGCTATGGCAGCATTCTCTTCCCTAGTGAAGACCGATGCAAATTATTCATTCAGTACCTCAGCCATACCCTTTGTCGCCAAAAGAAGATCTCCTTTTTTTGTTCCAAATCGGTCGCACCCTTCCTTGGACTAAGCTCTTACTGTTTATATGTTTATAAAAGACTTTTGGGCTCCCTTTCATGTTACCTGCTAATCTATTCTCACACTCTCTTTGCCCCTCTCAATCTTTTAGATCTCTTCTGTACTTTTTGTGTTCAGCCTGGTTCTCGACTGAATTATGAACCTGACATCTTATCATCAGCCTCCTTTTTTGTTTCATTTCAATCCCCATATATTTAGTCATCCTGGGAGCTCGAGATTTGAATACTCTTCATTTCTCCTTCGTGGGAATGAGTCTACTCTTTACCCGAATTTTCTCCTCTTTGCAGGTCTTCCATTGCTCATTTACTGTTTTACCTGTTAATTTTGATTCCAATCCACCTGGGCTGGATCCCTTTTCAATTCAGTGAAACTTGCCTTCGTCCAGTTAAGTATTTTCACATTTGATTGCTCCTTGTCCTTTTCCATAACTATTCTAAACCAAATGTTATCGCGATAAATGTTTCTCAAATGCTCTCCAACTGGAACAAGCTCCAATTGCCCCACATCATTCCCCAGAAATAGATCCAGCACTGCTTCCTTCCTCACTGGGCTGGAAACGCACTGTTCCACAAAGTTGTTTTGAGCACACTTCAGAAATTCATCACTCTCTTTGCCCTTTACACTGTTACTATCCCAGTCTATTTTGGGACTATTGAAGCCCATCATTATCACTACTCTAAAGTTCATGCATCTTTCTGTAATTTGCCTGCAAAGTTACTCGTCTATCTTCTTCCCACTACTTGGTTGCATATAGTATACACCAGGTAGTGTTCTCGCTCCTCTAATGATTTTTTTAATTCGAACCAAATAAATTCTGTCTTTGATCCCACAACTACATCATCCCGTTCTCGTACTGTAACAGTATCTTTGATCAATACTGACACCTCAACCTCTTTTTCCTTCACTGCCATTCTTGAATACCTTGTAGCCAGGAATAGTTAGTTCCCAATCCTTCTTTGAGCCAGTTCTCTGTTATTGTCAATATATCATAGTCCCACGTGGCGAATTGCGCCACCAACCTATTTACCACTCTCCGTGCGATAGGCACATGCACTCCAAATCCATCTCAGACTGCCTCACATCTCCCCCCCACCCCGCCCCATGCTTGATCCCTCATATTTCTGAACGACTGTTTATTCCAATGCTATTGATCTATCCCAGTCCTCTGCGCATCTTGCTTCACCTCTTTAATGTTTCATCCTGGTGCCCATCGCAATGCCAAATTAGTTTAGACATTCCCCACTGCACTCGTTAACCTCACCGCGACATTAGTCCCAGCTCTGTTGAGGTGCAACCTGTTCGGCCAGTACAAGTCCCTCCTGCCCCCGAACTGGTCCCAATGCACCAGGATTCCGAAACCCTCCCTCCTGCACCATCGCTCCAGCCACACGTTAACCTGACTTATCCAACAATTACTACGCTTACTCGCGCGTGGCACTGGGAATAATCCAGAGATTGTCACCTTAGAATTCGAACTCGGTCACTTCCTCCCAAGCTCCTGGAGCTCAGTCTGTAAGACGGCAACCATTTTCCTTCCTATGTCATTGGTTTCCACATGGACCATGGCTTCCGGCTGCTGCCCTTCTTTCCGCCCCCCCACCCCATCTCAAATATTATGCACCCACTCGGTGATGCCCTTTACCCTGGCACCAAGGAGACAACACACCATGCAGGACTCACGTCGGCGGTGAAGTAATACATTTTGGCATGAAGAATGCAGAGAGGCAATATCAACTAAATGGTCCAAATTTAAAGTGGGGGATGCAAGAATAGAGAGGGTATAATTTCAAATTTTGCAGATGACACGTAATTTGGAAATATAGTCAACAATGCGGAGGATGGTAACAGATTTTAGGACGACGGAGACAGACTGGTGAAATAGGCAGACACGTAGTAGATCAAATTTAACGCAGAGAAGTGAGAAATGATACATTTTGGTAAAAAGAATGAGGAGAGGCAATTTAAACTAAATGGTACCATTTTAAAGGGAGTGCAGGAACAGTGAGACCTGGGGGTGTATGTTCACAAATCTTTGAAAGTTGAGAAGGCTGTTAAAAAAGCATGCGGGATAATGGGCTTTATTAAAAGAGGCATAGAGTACAAAACCAAGGAAATTATGCTAAACATTCATAAAACACTGGATTATTGTGTCCAATTCTGGGCACCGCACTTTAGGAAGTATGTCAATGCATTAGACAGGGTGCAGAAGAGATTACTAGAATGGTACCAGGAATGAGGGACTTCAGTTATGTAGAGAGACTGGAGAATCTGGGGTTGTTCACCTTAGAACAGAGAAATTTAAGGAGAGATTTCATCGAGATGTTCCAAATCATGAAGCAAACAAGGAAGACTTGTTTCCACTGGTGGAAGGATCGGTAACCAGAGGACACAGATTGAAGTTGATTGGCAAAAGAGCCAGAGAAGAGATGAGAAGAAATGTTTTTTCACAGCGAGTTGTGATGATCTGGAATGCACTGCCTCAAAGGGCGGTGGAAGCAGATTCAATAGTAACTTCCAAAAGAGAATTGGATAAATACTTGAAGGGATAAATTTACAGGGCTACTGGCCATAATCTTCCAAACATCCGTAGATACGGGGATGGTGCAAGAGGACTGGAAAATTGCAGATGTTACACCCTTGTTCAAAAAAGGTGTAAGGATAAACCCAGCAACTATAGGCCAATCAGTTCAACCACCGTGGTGGAGAAACTTTCAGAAACTATCATTCGGGACAGAATTAACAGTCACTTCGACGAGGGTTGATTGATTAACAATTGGTGCTGGCTTTCCCTAAACGCCAATCTTGCTTAACTAACCTGATCCAGTTTTTTGATGAGCTAACGGAGAGGGTCGATGAGGGCAATGCAGTTGACCTGGTGTTTTTGGACTTTCAGAAGGCATTAGATAAAGTGCCGCACGGTTGGCTTATCATCAAGATTGAAGCCCATGGAATAAAGCGGGCAGTAGCAACATGGATACAGAATTGGCTAATGGACAGGAAACAGAGAGCAGTGGTGAAGAGTTGTTTTTTTGGACTGGAGGGAGGTGTACAGTGGTGTTCCCCCGTGGTCAGTGATGGGACCACTGCTTTTCTTGACATATATTAATCACTTGGACTTGGGTGTACACGGCACAATTTCAACATTTGCAATTGACGCAAAACTTGCAAGGAGAGTTAACAGCGAGGAGGATAGTGATAGACTTCGATAGGATATAGACAGGCTGGTTGCACGAACGTACATTTGGCAGGTGACATTTAATGCAGAAAAATACGGATTGCTATATATCGGTTTGAAGAACGAGGAGAGGCAATGTAAACTAGAGGGCACAACTCTAAAAGGGTATAGGGAGATATGGAGGTATATCTGCACAAATAGTTGAAGGTGGCAAGGTAGTTTGAAAAAGCGGTTACAAAAAGCATACGGGATCCTGGACTTTACAAATGGAGGCATGGAGTACAAAAGTATGGAAGTCATGACGAACCTTTATAAAACACTGGTTTGGCCACAATTGGAGTATTGTGTCCTGTTCTGGACACCACACCTTTGGAAATATGTGAACGCCTGAGAGAGGGTGCAGAAAGGATTTACCAGAATGATTCCAAGGATGAGGGACTTTAGTTCCGTGGATAGACTGGAGAAGCTGGGGCTGTTCTCCTTGGAACAGAGATGGTTTTGAGGAGATTTGATAGAGATATTCAAAATCATGAAGGATCTGGACAGAGTAGAGAGAGTGATACTCTTCCCATTGGCGGAAGGGTCAAGAACCAGAGGACATCGATTTAAGGTGATTGGCCAAAGAACCGAAGGTGACATGAGGAAAAACGTTTTAACACAGCGAATGGTTAGAATCTAGAATACACTGCCCGAGGGGGTAGTTGATACACATTCAATCATGACCTTCAAAAGAGAACTGGATAAGTACTTTAAAGGAAAACAATTGCAGTGCTGCGGGGATAGAACGGGGGAGTGTGACCAGCTTGGTTACTCTTGCATGGAGCCGGCACGGACTCAATGGGCCAAATGCCTTCCTTCCGTGCTGTAACCTTTCTATGGCTCTGTGAAAGAGCAGTGAAAGTGGACTAATTGGATAGCTCTTTCAAAGAGCCGGCACAGGCACGATCGGTTGATTGGCCTCCATGCTGAAAGAGTCTATGATTACACTTGACCCCGAGAGGGAATCTTTCCCTGTTTAATCCGCAACTTTCCGTGCATGCTTTTGCTGGATAACTGACTGCAGCTCATGAATCTCTTCTCAATTTATTCACGGTTGCGCCGACACTCCAGTTCCGGTATCGATTCACGTTTTGAAAACACAGCTGTAAGTAAACGCTCTGCTCAAAGGGATCAGCTGATTGATGAGACATTTATACCCCAGAAAGGCAGCATGGCTTGTGTATTTCCGATCAATTCATCTCCAGTGATGGTAAAGCAATCATTTATTTTTGAATGATATTTTGAGAGCTCTGAGATGAAGTGGTGGTGTTTGGGAGCCAGTCGTTTTTTGTGTTGTGACCCAGTGATTGTGATAATCAAGGCACTCCCAAGATGAGAGACTGCCGTGTAACATTGAATATGACATTTCTCCAAACACTGCCACATTGGGAGCTGGTACCGCTCCGTTTGGTACTGACCACATCAACGAAGATTTGTTTCCCGCTCAGTGCTGTGTCAGCCCAGCTCAGCCAGGTCTCGCTTCTCCTCATGATTCAGTGATTGGTGCTGGCCAGTCCCTGTCTAAACATGTGGTGAGGAGTGACTTAGGCTCACTGTCACATTCCTCAATCTCCCACTGATGTCCATCCTCTGGCCCCACTCACAGTATCATCATAGGTGTAGCAAAGGAGGAGGCAATTCGTCCCATCATTATTGTGCCGGCTCTTTGAAAGAGCTATCGAATTAGTCCCATTCCCCTGCTGTTTCCCCGTAGCCCTGTATTTTTTTGTCTTCCAGTATTTATCCGATTCACCTTTGAAAGTTATTGCTGAATCTGTTTCCATCGCCTTTTCAGACAGCGCATTCCAGATCATTGCTGCTTACTGCGTAAAAAATGTTTCCTCATTTCGCATCTGGTTCTTTTGCCGATCAACTTAAACAGATTCCCACATCCCTTGATTCGTCTGGTTACTGAACCTTCAGTGACTGAACCTTCCACTGGTAACTGAACCTTCAGTTTCTCCTTAATTACTCTGTCCAAACCGTTCATGATTTTGAACCCCTCTATCAAATCTCCGCTCAACCTTCTCTGCTCTAAGGAGAACAACTCCAGCTTCTTCTGTCCCTCCACATAACAGATGTCCCTCATCCCTGGGTCCATTCTAGTAAATCTCTTCTGCGGCCTAAGGCCTCTCTGAAGGCTTGGACATCCTTCCTAATTTGTGGTGCCCAGAACTGGACACAATTCTCCAGCTGATGCCTAAACTGTGTTTTGTAAAGTTTTAGCATAACTTCCAATCTTTTGTACTCTATGCCTCTGTTAATATTGCCCAGAGTCCCATATGCTTTTTAACAGCCTTCTCAAATTATCCTCCCAACTTCAAAGATCACCAAGGTCTCTCTGTTCCTGCTCCCCTTTAAAATTGTGCCATTTAGTTTATGTTGGCTCTCCTCATTCTTCCTACCAAAATGTATCACTTCACACTTCTCTGCGTTAAATTTCACCCGTCTCTCTCAGTCCTCCTAAAAACATACAAAATAGGACCAGGAGTAGACCATGCAGCCCCTCAAGCCTGCTCCGCCATTCAATAAGATCATGGTTGATCTTCAACCTCAACTCCACTTTCCTGCCCGATCCCCACATCCCTTGATTCCCTTAGAGACCAAAAATTTATCTACCACAGCCTTGAATGTACTCAACGACCGAGCACACATAGCCCTCTGGGGTGGAGAATTCCAAAGATTCACAACACTCTGAGTGAAGAAATTCCTCCTTATCTCAGTCCTAAATGGCCGAACTCTTATCCTGAAACATTGCACCCGAGTTCTGTACTCTCCAGCCAGGGGAATCAACCTCTCAGCATCTCCACTTTCAAGCCCCCTCAGAATCGTCAATGAGATCACCTCTCATTCTTCTAAACTCCAGAGAGTAAAGGCAAATTCTAATCAATTTATCATTATAAGAGAACCCTCTCATCCCTGGAATCAATCTAGTGAACCTTCGTTGGACCGGATCTCTGTACATCGTACTCCAATTGTGGGCCAAACAAAGCCCTGTGCAACTGTAGCAAGACTTCCTTACTCTTGTACTCCAACCTCCTTGCAATAAAGGCCAACATGCCATTTGATTTCCGAATTGCTTGCTGTACCTGCATATTAACTTTCTGTGTTTCTTGTACGAGGACAATCAAATCACTCTGAATGCCAACATTTTATAGTTTCTCACGAATTAAAAACTATTCTGCTGTTCTATTCTTCCTAACAAAGTGAATAACCTCATATTTCCCCACATTATACACCATCTGCCACCTTCTTGCCAACTCACTTAACCTGTCTATATCCCTTTGCCGATTCTGTGTGTCCTCCTCACAGCTTACTTTCCCACCTTGCTTTGTACCGTCAGCAACTTGAATACGATGCACTCGGTCCCTTCATTTAAGTCATTAATAAAGATTGTAAATAGCTGAGGTCCAAGCACCGATCCTTGCGGCACCCCACTAGTTACAGCCTGCCAACCTGAAAATGACCCGTTTTCTGTCCACGACCCAATCCTCTATCCATGCAAATATTACCCGCAACCCCATGAGCCATTATTTTGCATAATAACCTTTTATGTGGCACCATATCGAATGCCATTACTCTGTTACTTCATCAAAAAACTCAATCAAGTTTGTCAAACACGATTTGCCTTCAAAAAATCCATGTCAACTTTCATTTATTCGCCAAAAATTTTCCAAGTGCACATTCATTTTGGCCTGGATTATTGTCGCGAAAGGTTTCCCCTCCACTGTCATTGGACTGACTGGCCTGTAATTGCCGGGATTATCCCTCTCCCCTTTCTTGAACAGGGGTGTAACATTTGCAATCCTCCAGTCCTCTGGCACCATCACCATATCTAACGAGGATTGGAAGATTGTGGCCAGAGCCTCCGCAATTTCCAACCTTACTTCCCTCAGTAACCTCGGATGCATACCATCTGGATCGGGTGACTTTTCTACTTTGAGTACTGCCAGCCTTTTAAGGACCTCCTCTTTATCTATTTTTATCGTATCCAATATCATTACTCCCTCCTCCTTTATTGCAAAATGGCAGCACCCTCTTCTCTCGTGAAGACCGATGTGAAATATTCATTTAGTACCTCAGCCAAGCCCTCTGGCTCCATAAGAAGATTTCCTTCTTTGTTCCTAATCGGTCGCACCCTTCCTTTGATTAACCTTTTTATCATTTTGGTTTCTCTTTCATGTTCGCCGCTAATCTATTCTCAAACTTTTTCTTTGCCCCTCTTACTCCCATTTTTAGATCTCCTCTGTACTTTCCATGTTTAGTCTGGTTCTCTACTGAATTATTAAACTTAAATGTCTCCTTTTTCTGTTTCACTTTAACCTCTATATCTTTAGTCATCCAGGGACTCTAGATTTGGATGCCTTTCGTTACCCCCTTCGTAGGGACGTGTCGACTCTATACCCGGACTATCTCCTCCTTGAAGGCCTCCCATTGTTCAATTATGATTTTCTCTCCCAATTTCTGATTCCAATCCACTGCACAGGATCCATTTTCAACTCTCTGAAATTTGCCCTCATCCAGTTAGACATTTTCACACTTGATTATTCCTTTTCCTTTTCTGTAACGATTCTAAACCTAATGATATTATGATCACTGTTTCCCCAAATGCTCACCCACTGAATCAAACTCACCTGCCCCAATTCATTTCACAGAAGTAGATCCAGCACTGAATCCTTCCTGATTATGCTGGAAACACACTGTTCCGGAAAGTGTCTTTGTACACATTTCAGGAATTCCTCCCCCTCTTTGCCTTTTACACTATTAATGTCCCAGTCTATATTGGGATAATTGAAGTTCCCCGTTATCACTACGCTATAGATCTTGTATCATTCTGTAATTTCCCTCTAAATTTGATCCATTATCTCCTTCCCACTATTTGGTGGCATATGTTATACAGCCAGTAGTGTAACAGCTCCTCTATTGTTCCTTTATTCGAAACAAATAGATTCTGTCTTTGAACCCTCAACTAAATCGTCCATCTCTAGTGCTTTAATAGTTTTTTGATCAATTCTGACAATCCCCTCCTTTCATTCCTTCCCTATTTTTCCTGAATACGTTGTAGGCAGGAATATTATTTACCCAGTCCAGCCCTTCTTCGATCCAGATCTTTGTTATTGCCTCTATATCACATTTACATGTGGCGACTTGAGCCTGCAGCTCACCAACCTTGTTTACCACGCTATGTGCATTTACGCACAGGCACTCGAGATTCATCTTGGACTGCCTCGCATTTCTCCACTGTCTAATCCCTCATATTTCTGAACTATACTTTGCTCTTGTTCTACTTGTGTCTCCCAGTCCTCTGTGCACCTTGTTCCTCCTCCCTAAAGTTTCATCCTCTTGCCCATCCCCCCGCCAAATTAGTTTAAACCTTTCCATGCAGCACTAAAGAACCTCCGCGCAAGGACATTGGTCCCAGCAATGTTGAGGTACTACCCCTCCGTCTTGAACAGATCCTGAACAAAATAAATAGGAGCAGGAGTAGGCCATACGGCCCCTCGAGCCTGCTCCGCCATTCAAGAAGATTATGGCTGGTCGTTGACCTCAACTCTACTTTACCGCCCGATTCTCATATCCGTTGATTCATGTAGAGTCCAAAAATCTATAGATCTCAGCCTTGAATATAAACTGTGATTCAGCATCCACAGCCCTCTGGGGGAGAGAATTCATAGATTCAAAGCGCTCTGAGTGAAACAAATGCCTCCTCATCTCAGTCTTAAATGGCCGACCCCTTATCATGAGACCATCCCCCGAGATCTGGACTCTAAAGCCAGGAGAAACAACTCTCAGCATCGACACTGTCAAGCCCCCTCAGAAGCTGATATGTTAAATGCAATCACCTCTCATTCTTCAAAACTCCGGAGAATATCGGTCCATTCTACTCAATCTCGCCTCATAGGACAACCCTCTCAGCCTAGGAATTAATCTATTGAACCTTCGTTGCACCACCTCCTGTGCAAGTATATCCTTCATTAGATAAGGAGACCAAAACTGTACACAGTACTCCAGGTGAGGTCTCACCAAAGCCCTATACATCTGTAGCAAGACTTCCTTAACTTGTACTCCAACTCCGTTGCAATAAAGGCCAACGTGCCATTTGCATTCCGATTGCTTGCTGAAACTGCATGTTAACTTTGTGTTTCTTGTACGAGGTCACCCAGGTCTCTCTGGAAAACAACATTTAATAGTTTCTCACCATTTAAAAAATATTCTGTTTTTCTATTCTTCCTAACAAAGTGAATAATCTCACATTTCCAAACACTTTACTCCATCTGCCACCTGCTGAACTAATCGTTCAACCTGTCTGTAACCCATTGCAGAATCTGTGTCCTCCTCACAGCTTACATTCCCACCGAGCATTGCATGGTCAGCAAACGTGGATACATTTCACTCGGTCCCTTCATCAAAGTCATTAACATAAGAACATAAGAACATAAGAAATAGGAGGAAGAGTCGGCCAATCGGCCCCTCGAGCCAGCTCCGCCATTCAATAAGAACATGGCTGATCTGATCCAATCCTCAAATCGAAATTCATGTCCAATTTCCTGCCCGCTCCACGTAACCCCTACTTCCCTTTACTTCTAGGAAACTGTCTATCTCTGTTTTAAATTTATTTAATGATGTAGCTTCCACAGCTTCCTGGGGCAGCAAATTCCACAGACCTACTTACCTCTGAGTGAAGAAGTGTCTCCTCATCTCAGTTTTGAAAGAGCAGCCCCTTATTCTAAGATTATGCCCCCTAGTTCTAGTTTCAACCATCCGTGGGAACATCCTCACCGCATCCACCAGATCAAGCCTCTTCACAATCTTAGATGTTTCAATGAGATCGCCTCTCATTCTTCTGAACTCCAATGAGTAGAGTCCCAATCTACTCAACCTCTCCTCATATGTCCAGCCCGTCTTCCCCGGGATTAACCGAGTGAACCTTCTTTGTTCTGTCTCGAGAGCAAGTATGTCTTTTCTTAAGTATGGACACCAAAACAGTATGCAGTATTCCAGGTGCGGTCTCATCAATACCTTATATAACTTCAGCAATACCTCCCTGTTTTTATATTCTATCCGCCTAGCAATAAAAGCCAACATTCCGTTGGCCTTCTTGATCACCTGCTGCATCTGCATACTAACTTTTTGATTTTCATGCACAAGGACCCCCAGATCCCTTTGCACTGCAGTACTTTCCAGTTTCTCGCCATTAAGATGATAACTTGCTCTCTGATTTTTCCTGCCAAAGTGCGTAACCTCACATTTACAATATTGTATTGAATCTGCCAAATCTCCGCCCACTTACCCAGCCTGTCTATATCCCCTTGTAGGTTTTTATGCCCTCCTCACTCTCTACTTTCCCTCCCATCTTTGTATCATCTGCAAACTTTGATATGTTACACTCGGTCCCCTCCTCCAAATCGTTAATATAGATTGTTACGAGTTGGGGACCCAGCACCAACCCCTGCGGAACACCGCTGGCTATTGGTTGTCAGTCCGATAATTAACCATTTATCCCAACTCTCTGCTTCCTGTTAGATAACCAATCATCCACACATGCCAGAATATTACCCCCAGTCCAGTGATTCTTTATCTTGATCAATAATCTTTGATGTGGCACCTTGTCGAATGCCTTCTGGAAGTCGAAATACACGACGTCCACTGGTTCCCCTTTATCCACCCTGTACGTTATGTCCTCAAAGAACACAAGCAAATTTGTCAGACATGCCTTCCCCTTCATAAAGCCATGCTGACTTTGTCCTGTTAAATTATGTTTATCCAAATGTTCCGCTACTGTCTCCTTAATAAAAGATTCCAAAATTTTACCCACCACAGATGTTAGGCTAACTGATCTATAATGTCCAGCCTTCTGCCTATTACCCTTTTTAAATAAGGGTGTTACATTAGCAGTTTTCCAATCTGCCGGTACCATTGCCGAGTCCAGAGAATTTTGGAAAATTATTACCAAAGCATCCGCAATCCCTCCTGCCACTTCCCTCAAGACCATAGGATGAAAGCCATGAGGTCCAAGGGATTTATCCGCCTTGAGTCCCATTAATTTACTGACTACCAATTCCTTTGTGATTTTAATCGTATTAAGCTCCTTCTCTCCCCCCAGAGCCCCCTGTTTGTCCAGTGCTTCGATATTCTTCGTGTTCTCTACCGTAAAGACTGAAACAAAATATTTGTTCAGCAATTTTGCCATCTCCATGTTTCCCACTATTAATTTCCCGGTCTCATCCTCTATGGGACCTATGTTTGCCTTAGCCACCCTTTTTCTTTTTATATAATTATAGAAACTCTTGCCATCTGTTTTTATATTTCTTGCTAATTTATTTTCATAATCTATCTTCCCTTTCTTAATCAATACTTTCGTTACTTTTTGCTGTCTTTTGAAGACTTCCCAATCTTCTATCCTCCCACTAAGTTTGGCTACCTTATATGTCCTTGTTTTTAGTCGGATACGATCCTTAATTTCTTTACTTGCCACGGATGTATGTCATTTCTTTTACACCTTTTTTTTCCTCAGTGGAATATTTTTTTTTGGAAAGTTATAAAATAACTCCTTGAATGAACACCACTGCTCATGTACCGTCTTACACTTTAATCTATTTTCCCAGTCCACATTAATCAATTCCGCTCTCATACCATCATAGTCTCCTTTATTCAAGCTCAGTACGCTTGTTTGAGAAACAACCGTCTCACCCTCTAATTGGATATGGAATGTAAACATGTAATGTTCACTCCATCCAAGGGGATCCTTATCTAGGACATTATTAATTAATCGTGGCTCATTACACAGGACCAGGTCCAAGGTTGCCTGCCCCCTTGTCGGATCAGTTACATACTGCTCAAGAAATCCATCCCTAATACACTCAATAAACTCTTCCTCAAGGCTGCCCTGCCCAATTTGATTTGTCCAGTTAATATGATAGATAAAATCCTCCATAATTATAGCTTTTCCCTTATTACATGCCCCGACTATTTCCTGATTAATAATTTTTCCAGCAGAGTTGCAACTATTAGGAGGCCCATATACTACGCCCACGAGTGTTTTTTCAACTTATTATTCCTTATCTCCACCCAAACTATTTCCTTGTCCTGATCTTTTGTCCCAATATCATTTCTCTGTATTACAGTGATTCCTTCCTTTATTAACATAGCCACCCCATCTACCCTTCCTTCCTGCCTATCCTTCCTGATTGTTAAAGATTCTGGCATATTTAATTCCCAGTCGTTGTCACCCTGCAGCCAAGTTTCTGTAATGACCACAAGATCATACCCATACGGAGATATTTGTGCCGTTAACTCGTCCATTTTGTTACGAATGCTACGTGCATTCAGACGAAGAACGTTCAAATATGTTTTGTGACACATAGTTCCTGCTTTTTCCTTTTTTAACACTTTACCTTTTACTCCACACCTTCTGTCCCTTCTTGACATGCTGTCCTCTGTCTCCCTGCTCAGTTTCCCAACCCCCTCCCACAGCTTTGATGCTGGGTTAATCGCCATGCGCCTTCTAGTTTTTTTTATTTTATCTGTCGTGCCTAAAGTACATTTTCATTCCGCTGCTCTACGCTTTTCCCTTTCACTTTTTCTTGAACAACTGTTTGTACTATTTGTATTGTAGATTTCCAATGGGTCTTACCCACTCTTGATGCTCTCAACTTTAGAACATAAGAACATAAGGAATAGGAGCAGGAGTCGGCCAATCGGCCCCTCGAGCCTGCTCTGCCATTCAATAAGATCATGGCTGATCTGATCCTAACCTCAAATCTAAATTCATGTCCAATTTCCTGCGCGCTCAACTGAACCCCTAATTCCCTTCACTTCTAGGAAACTGTCTACTTCTGTTTTAAATTTATTTAATGATGTAGCTTCCACAGCTTCCTGGGGCAGCATATTCCACAGTCCTACTACCCTCTGAGTGAAGAAGTTTCTCCTCATCTCAGTTTTGAAAGAGCTGCCCCTTATTCTAAGATTATGCCCCCTAGTTCTAGTTTCACCCATCCTTGGGAACATCCATACCGCTTCCACCCGATCAAGCCCCTTCACAATCTTATATGTTTCAATAAGGTCGCCTCTCATTCTTCTGAACTCCAATGAGTAGAGTCCCAATCTACTCAACCTCTCCTCATATTTCCACCCCGTGTTCCCGGGGTTTAACCGTGTGAACCTTCTTTGTACTTCCTCGAGAGCAAGTATGTCTTTTCTTAAGTATGGACACCAAAACAGTATGCAGTATTCCAGGTGCGGTCTCATCAATACCTTATATAACTGCAGCAATAGCTCCTTGTTTTTATATTCTATCCGCCTAGCAATAAAAGCCAACATTCCGTTGGCCTTCTTGATCACCTGCTGCACCTGCATACTAACTTTTTGATTTTCTTGCACTCGGACCCCCAGATCCCTTTGTACTGCAGTACTTTCCAGTTTCTCGCCATTTATTCTCTTCTGACTCCCCGCTCAGGTTCACATCCCCCTGCCACTCTAGTTTAAACCTTCCCCAACAGCACTAGCAAATATAGATTGTAAATAGCTGAGGCCCAGGCACTGTTCCTTGTGGCAGCCCGCTAATTACAGCCTGACAATCTGAAAATGACCCGTTGATCCCTGCTCTCTGTTTCCTGTCCATTAATCAATCCTCTATCCATGCTAATATATTACCCACAACCCCATGAGCCCTTATCTTGCATAACAACCTTGAATGTGGCACCTTATTTAATGCATTTTAATCCCACCTGCCCCAGAACTGGCCCCCATGCCCCAGGAATCTGACACCCTCCCTCCTGCACCATCTCTCCAGTCATGCATGAACCTGTCTTATCCAACTATTCCTATAATCACTAGCGTGTGGCACTGGGAGTAATCCAGAGATTACTAACTTTGAGGTCCTTCTTTTTAACTTCTTCCGTAGCCCCTGAAACTCTGACGGCAGGATCTGGACCATTTCCTTCTTATGGCATTGGTAACCACATCGGCCACGACTTCTGGCTGTTCCCCTTGCCCCCTCAAATTGTTCTGCACACTCTTGGTGATGTCCTTTACCCTTCCTGGCACCAGGGAGGTAACACACCATGCGGGACTCATGTCGGCTGTTGCAGAAAGGCCTGTATATCTCCCTGACTATCGAATTCCCTGTAACAATTGCGTCTCCTTCGGCCCCTGTGCAGCCGAGTCTCCCTTGTTTCTGTGGATTGCTCCTGACAGTGCTGCACCGAGATATTAACTCCCTCACGTGTTTGTGAGTGCCACACTCCCAGGGGACTACTGCACTGATTGCCTGTTCCTTCTCATCTGTCTATTGGTCACCCACTCCCTCTCCCCCTGAACTGTCTGTAGTTGCGGGGTGACCACCTCCTGAAACGTGTTTTCACTGAACTCTCAGCTTCCCGTATGTACTGTCGTGACGCCAGAGAGGGGAGGCTGTCCAGAACGGGATGGGGTGGGATGGAATGGGTCGGGAGAAGGTGGCATGCAGGGCTGGGGGATTGGATGTTGGGGGCGCGGGGGTACAGTGGGGACGGGAAAACTTTGGAACCAGGAGAGTTGGGCAGGTTTTGAGAGCAGGAACCAGCAGAAGCACAGCCTTGGTTCCATTTCAGCGTTAAACCTAATAGATTGGAAAATTTGTCTGACTGTGTCTTAATTATTTGTAAAGGGAGAGTGCAGGATAGGACGTGTACTGCACTCTCTCATCACTCCGACATCATTGCAGTGCTCCATCATCCCATAGACGGCCGGCATCATTCTGTACCAATCCTGATTATATCAGAGTTGGCACAGTCATCTCCTTCTGTGCCCAGACGCCAACCCATCTTATTCTACGATTGATTGTTACCTCTGTAAATATCATAGCATTGAAGTTATCAGGAATTAACTACAATCTGTAGCGTTTTGCCTGTCACATACTTCCTTCCATTTACCTGCTGTTGTTATACATTCTGTTAATCATTCACTCAATGTTTTGTTTTATGACGAGGTGAATTGACTTTCTTGCAGAAATCAGGATTCGAACGGTTTTGATGGACTAAGGATATCAGGGTGTTTCCCAGCCGGTACAGGGTAATCAGAAGTCTGGCCACAGAAAATCACACTTAGCAGTTGTTTGTTTAATGAACTACAAGGTGGTGCCTTTTCAGTAACGGCCAGGGTCCAAACTGATGAGGACACTTCATTAAAACATACCAGCCATTAGCACACATGTGGAAAAATGCAAGCAGTTTAGAAACGACAAAGTCACTGCAAACATCTTTAAAAGACCTCATGTTGGAAAGAGACCGTCAGATACGGAGTGGAATCTGAGAACAGGATCAGTGAAGATGCTGAATGAGGACTCGAACCAGTCTAAGCTTCTTACGCAGATTCCAGTGTCACCAAAACACATGTTTTCAAATGCTGCTTCACCTCAGTTTAAAAGCCACACTCCTCCCGTCCAGCTGTACAAGACCAGCAACTCCCTCGCAAAGATTTGGGAGGCCTATCAAGATTCTCCATGTGGGCCCCACTGGGAGAGCTTCTCCAGAGAAATGAAGAGTCCAGTGTGTTGTAATCCATTGAGGGAGACCAAGGAATGGAGAAACAAGGGACAGCCCTTCGAAGACATCTTTAATGTTTCCCAACACAAGTTGAGAAATATTGGCATAAACATCTGGGTAAAACAAACAAAAGAAGTCAGCTGTTGGATAATATGGGAGTGTCAGGAAGATCTCCCCGAGGGAGGGGATGTGGGGGAGAAGGTTGGTGCCAGATATAATCATTCCAAACTCCCGGCAAAAACACTGGATATTATTTGAAGGCACAAAACTGCATTCTGATCCGACACCCAAAGAACACCATGTGGTGCAGCATCCCCGAAACATTCATCATTGTTCATCACTTAACGAAAACTGCCTCCAAAATGTCTGTCCAGGACTATATCAGGGAATGTACCATCGATTAGAACTTCACAATCCAAGCGTTTCAACCTTGCATTTCACATGCAAGGAGGCTGCAGATCGATGGGACAGAGATTTGATCAAGCAATCCATTTTACTCAGCAACATTGGAGTGTACAAAGGAAATTATGGCCATGATTACACTCAGTCACAATAGTCACAGGCCTGTGAGAAAGCAGCTCAGGGCTCCCCTGGTGTGATTGATAGATGGGCCTGCCGTGTGCTGGAGACTGGATATCTGTCAGTGAAAGGCACCAGTGAATTGAGTGAGGAGGCCTTGGATCACAAGGCTGATTTAAAACGGAATGGCGATAATGAGCACCTGCCAGTTTCATTTGATCGCCCTCAACCAAAAGCTTGGCCAATCCCTCTCTCACTCTATTACCCCCTATCAGACAGCATAGAGTGGAGTGAATCACCTTTGCCAAGTTGGTGTGATGTTCCTCAGAGACGCACTTGGGGAAGTACAAGTCCAGAGGTGTGGGATTTCCCCAGAATGAAACTCTACTGATTGGAGGAGGGTTCGATGTGGTTTCTGGGTTAAGGGCTAACGAGGACTGCCTGCTGTTCTCCACAGGTCAGAATAACTTGGAGTATTAAATAGGAACGTGAACAGGCAAGAGAGAGAAAGACACTGGTCAAACAACCCAACGTAAAGGGGAAAATGGAAAAATGGGAAGAAAATCAAATTCCCAATCTCATTATTGCTTTAAGGAGTTTAATGGGGGCGAGTCACCATCAGCCCCCGCTCCACATCAGATGCCTCATCATAAGTTCAAATGAAGTTTAAAAAGTATCAAAAAAAACCCTGAGGGACAGGGGATAATTTCTGCCTGCTCCCAGCAAATGCTTCTCCTCGCGGGGACTGCCGAATACGAAGTCAGGCAGCACCAAGAGCTTGTCCTCCTTGAAGCCACGTGGCCCCTCTCCGTAACTGACAGCAGCTGCGCAGCGGTTTAATGAAAAGCCCTGAAGTGCTGAAAAAGAAATTTCATTGAACATTTCAGGGGATCTAATGGATCTTAACAGTGCTACCTATTGACTTGGCACCAGTCTATTCTTTGAGCCCTATTGGATATGATATGCACAAATGGTATTGATTGTGAGATTTACAGAATCTACAGTCTCAGTTTTAGGTTTTTGTTCTGTTTGTACATTTCAAATCAACAGCCACATTGCCAACATGAATTGTGTTCATGGGAAAAAAGGATGTTTTTTCTGTACATAATATTCCAGCTTGAAATTAGCTGACGTAGAATAAAAATTAACACAGGTATTTTCCTGAACAATTGCTTCGTTCATTGTTACCAACCAGACATAGAAGTGATTCCTTATCCAGTTACCCGCCACTGGGCGTGGTCGGTTGGAGGTGGAGGGGCAGGGGCCAGGTAAGGACGGACTGGTGGTTTTGTAGGGAGGCATGTGAGGTAGAAGTGGTGGGAGTTGGGGGGAGGGGCGGATCGAGGAGGCGTATGAGGTGGACGGGCGGGTCGGGGAGGGGCGAGTCAAAATAGAGGCCGCAAATAAGTTTCACTTATGATGACACTGAGGATAAATTTAACGTGTCCCTTTTTGTTTGTCATCAAAGAGTAACGATTTCCATTCAAGCTGAGAATCCTGCTCAACAATTCTTCACAATGCTGTCAGACAGCGTTAAGTGAGTTCGAAGGAAGGCATTGTTGGATTAGCTTTAAAATGCCACATGATTTTAATAGTTTATGTGATGTTTTGTGTCTCCAGTAACAGGAGCTGGGATGGGATTTATGGGATGGAATGTGAAACAATCTCACTTCTAGTGCAGAACAGCAGTCAGCTCTTGGGTTTATTTCACCAACTGGACAATCAGAACAACGGGATAAGTGAGCACATTCTTAAACTCCTGTCTGACTTTGGTCTGAGTCACGACGTAGATGCAGGTGTTACTGCAGGAACTGAGCATTTGCAGTATCGGCGCGATGTATCCTAAGCCGCCTGGAAGGTGATTGCCGAAGTATTGATCAGTGAAGTAATTGAACACAATTCGTTCGTGGATAGTGGACACAGCTTGTGTCATCCACAACAGTATGAAACTTGCAGATATGCTGAAGAGCAGAACGATGGACTTCTTGCGGTTCTCCATCTCTGTATCCTTGTGATTCTCCCGATCACGCTTCCCCCGGAGCCCCCTGCGCACTCGACTCGCCAGCAAAATATGTCTGACCGTCAGGGCGTTGAGAAGCAGAATCAGCACGAACGGGAGCAGTGGAGTTAACGCACGATGAAAGTAGTCGAATGCTTTCCACTGGGGTGAGGTATAGTAGCTCAACCTCACCATGCAATTTATCGGCATGGAAAAAAAAATAGAAAACTTTATATCGAAAATACCAAGGGATGTTCTTCAAACAGCTCAACGCACTCACTGTTCCGAGAACCACAGCCGCTGTTCTCGCGGTGCAATATTTCGTTTTCAGCTTCTGGCAACAAATGGCCACAAATCGATCAAAGGTGAAAGTGACAGTGAACCAGACAGAATAGTCTGTGGCTGCATGAGTGAGGCAATCACCGAGGCCACACATGGTAATGCTGTTTCTGAATATATTAATGAAATAAAGAGTGACAATCCGGTCCAGAATCACAGCAGTGAGGATAACGGTTAGATCAGCCGCTGCCATGGACACCAGGTAACAGGAAATACATCGAGTCAGACCACACTTTCGCCGGGATAAGATTAGGATCACCAGCAGGTTAACTGGGAGAAATAGAACAAAGAAGGTCAAGAAAATCACTCATCAGATTGACAACAAAGATTGCACAGGATTTTGAGAGAAATTTATATTGAGCTTACTGTGTTCAGCAAATTGAGACCGAACCCCAGACCTGGGCAGTGCAATCAAATGGAGACTGATCCCCACACCTGGACAGTGCCATCAAATGGAGACTGAACTCCAGACCTGGGCAGTGCCATAAAATGGAGATTGAAGCCCAGACCTGGACAGTGCCATCAACTGAAGACTGAACCCCAGACCTGGACAGTGCCATCAAATGGAGACTGAACTCCAGACCTGGGCAGTGCCATGAAATGGAGCCTGTTCATCAGACCTGGATAGTGCGATCAAATGGAGACTGATCCCCAGACTTGGACTTTGCCGTCAAATGGAGACTGAAAACCAGAGCTGGGCAGTGCCATGAAATGGAGACAAATTTAGTAATAAAGAGATTGGCAGAGCATTCGAAAATATAAGTCACCTGTCCACCAGAATGAGTGAGTGAATGGATAATGTAAGGCAGGGTGGGGCCAAATCACTAAACACCTTGTGGAGGCTGAGGGCATTGCTGAGGTTCGAAATGCATACTTTCCATCCATCTTCACTAAAGAAGAGGATGTTGACAGAGTCACAGAAAAAGAGGCGGCTTTAGATAAATTGTATAGGATAGACTTAGATGAAGACCATTTTTGCTCAGGGAGGTAGGGATGGAATCAGAGATCTACCATTTGCAGATGTAACTGTCCATGATATTATTGATAGGAGTGACCATTGCACAGTCCTTGTGGAGGCGAAGTCCCGTATTCAAACTGAGGATACCGTCCATCGTGTTGTGTGGCACTACCATCATGCTAAATGGGATAGATTCAGAACAGATCTGCAGCTCAAATCTGGGCATCCATGAGGCGCTGTGGGCCATCAACAGCAGCAGAATTGTATTCCAGCACAATCTGTAACCACATGGTCCGGCATTTTCCTCACTCTATCATTACCAACAATCCAGTGGTTCAAACCTGCTTCAATGAGCAGTGGAGAAGAGCAGGCCAGGAGCAGCACCAGGCGTACCTAAAAATGAGGTGCCTGTCTGGTGAAGTTACAACACATGACTACATGCATTCTAAACATTCGAACCAGCTTGCTTTCGACAGAGCTAAGCGGGCCCAAAACCAACAGATCAGATGAAAGCTCTGCAGTCCTGCCACATCCAGTCGTGAATGGTGCTGGACAATTAGACAACTAACGGGAAGAGGAGGCTGTGTGAACATCCTTATCCTCAATGAAGGCAGAGTCCAGCAGGGAGTGCAAAAGACAAGGCTGAAGCGTTTGCAATCATTTTCAGTTAGAAGTGCCGAGTGGATGATCCATCCAGGCCTCCTCCTGATATCAGAGGAACATAGGAATATAGGAACAGGAGTAGGCCATTCAGCCCCTCGAGCCTGCTCCGCCATTTGATAAGATCATAGCTGATCTTTGATCTAACTCCATATACCTGCCTTTGGCCCATATCCTTTAATACCTTTGGTTGCCAAAAAGCTATCTATCTCAAATTTAAATTTAGCAATTGAGCTAGCACCAATTGCCGTTTGTGGAAGAGAGTTCCAAACTTCTACCACCCGTTGTGTGTAGAAATGTTTTCTAATCTCACTCCTGAAAGGTCTGGCTCTAATTTTTCGACTGTGCCCATTGCTCCGAGAATCCCAAACGAGCGGAAATCGTTTCTCTCTATCCAACCTATCTGTTCCACTTATTATCTTATAAACTTCCATCAGATCACCCCTTAACCTTCTAAACTCTCGAGAATACAACCCCAATTTGTGTAATCTCTCCTTGTAACTTAACCCTTGAAGTCCAAGTATCATTCTAGTAAACCTACGCTCTCCCTCCAAGGCCAATATGTCCTTCCGAAGGTGCGGTGCCCAGAACTGTTCACAGTACTCCAGGTGCGGTCTAACCAGGGTTTTGTATAGTTGCAGGATAACTTCTGCCCCCTTGTACTCTCGTCCTCCAGAATTCAAGGCCAGCATTCCATTTGCCTTCTTGATTATTTTCTGCATCTGTTCATGACACTTCAATGATCTATTTACCTGAACCCCGAAGTCCATTTGGACATCCACTGTTTTAACATTTTACCATTTAGAAAGTACGCTGTTCTACCTTTTTTGATCCAAAGTGGATGACCTCACATTTGCCGACATTGAATTCCATTTGCCACAGTTTTGCCCATTCACCTAATCTATCAATATCGCATTGTAATTTTATGTTTTACTCTACACTGCTTGCAATGCCACCAATCTTTGTTTCATCGGAAAACTGAGATGTGAGACATTTAATGCCTTCATCTAAGTCGTTAATAAATATTCTGTATAATTGAGGCCCCAAGACAGATCCCTGCGGGACTCCACTCGTCACATCCTGCCGTTATTCGTAATCTCTTTCGCCTTTCGCTCTGCCAACTTCCTATCCAATCCGTACGTTTCCCTCGAATCCATGGGCTTCGATCTTAGCTAACAGTCTCTTATGTTGGACTTTAACTAATGCCTTCTGGAAGTCCATTTAAATAACATCGATTGACATTACCCTTCACTACTTCACTCACCTCTTCAAATAATTCAATCAGGTTTGTCAGGCACGACCTACCTTTCTCAAATCCACGCTGGCTCTCTCTGATTAACTGGAAATTTTCGAGGTGTTCAGTCGCCCTATCCTTAATTTTAGACTCCAGCATTTTCCCCACTTCAGATGTTAGGCTAACTGGTCTATAATTCCATGGTTTCCCTCACTCTCCTTTCTTGAAAAGCGGAGTGACGTGCAATTTTCCAATCTAGAGCGACAGTTCCTGAATCTTGGGAAATTTGAAAGGTTATAGTTCGGGCACCTGCAATGTGCTCACCGACTTCCTTTAAAACCCTGGGATGGAAACCATCTCGTCCTGGGGATTTGTCATTCTTTAGTGCTATTATTTTCTTCATTACTGTTGCTTTACTTATGTTAATTTTATTGAGTCCTTGTCCCCGATTCAATATTATTTTTCTTGGGATTTCCGGCATGCTATCCTCTGTTTCTGCTGTCAATACTGACGCAAAGTAATAATTCAACATGTCTGCCATTTCCCAATTGTCAATGACAATATTCCCACTTTCAGTTTTTAAGTCGTCAACGCTGCTTCTGACCACCCTCTTTTTCCTAATATAACTATAAACGTTCTTCGTATTGGTTTAGATATCCCTTGCAAGTTTGTTTTCATACTATCCTTTTGCAACTCTTACGATCTGTTCTGTGCCCTTTTGTTGATCTTTGTATCTTTCCCATTCCCCTGGATCTGTGCCATGTTTTTGCCTTTTTATGCCCTTTCCTTATGTCTTCTACGTTCCCTTGGTTCGTTGGTTGTCCATGGCTGACTTTTAGCAAGTAGATTCCTTGCCCCTCAGGGGTGTAAACCGATTCTGTATCACGTTAAATGTTTCTTTAAACATTTCCCACTGATCATCAGTCGTTTTACCCATTAACAGATTTGCTCAGTTTACTGTGGACAGTCTCTGTCTCACCCCGTTGAAGTCGGCCTTACCCAAGTCTAGAAACTTAGCAGCTAATTCACTTTTTTTCCTTTTCAAACACTACCTTGAACTGAATCGTGTTATGATCGCTGTTGGATAAATGTTCACGCACCATCTTGCCGTTAACTAAATCTGGCTCATTGCTCATTACTAATTCTAGTATGTCTTGACCCCTTGTTGCCTCTCGGACATACTGCTGTAGAAAACCATGCGGGACACACTCAAGAAATTCAATACCTTTCTGATAGTTGCTAGTCTGCTTTTCCCAATCTGTGTGAAGGATGAAGTCCTCCATTGAGACCACTATGCCTTTCTTACACGCTTGTCTAATCTCTGCATTTATACAATCTAGCACTTCAGAGCTGCTGCCAGAGGTCCGACACACAACTCCCACTATCATCTTAGATCCTTTCCAATTTCTCAATTCAACCCGTAAGGTCTCTGTTGACTGCTTACCCCTCGTTATATCCTCCTTTATCATTGAAGTGATTTAATCTCTAATCACTAAGGATACTCCCCCCGCTCTTCCATTTTCCCTATCTCTCCTGTAGACCTTATAACCTGGTATATTTAGTTCCCAATCCTGACCATCGTGCAGCCATGTCTCAGTAATAGCTTTCATGTCATACCCTCCAATTTGAATTTGTGCCTGTAGTTCATTGAATGTATTCATTATGCTCCGTGCGTTTGTATGTCGATCTCTTAGTTGGGCATACCCTCGTCTCACCTTTCGCTTTGATGCTGGTTAATCGCTTTACACCTTCCAGTTTTCACTTTATCTGTCGTGCCTAAAGTATACATTCTTTCTGCTGCTCCACGCTTTAACCTTTCAATTTTTCTTGGACGGCTATTTGTACTATTTGTATTTTGAATTTCCCCTCTTTTGCTTCTCTCAACTTTATTCTCTTCTGACTCCCCGCTCAGGTTCCCATCCCACTGCCACTAGTTTAAACCCTCCCCAACAGCAGTAGTAAACCCCCCTGCAAGTATATTAGTCCCGGATCTGTTGTGGTGCAACCCGTTCGGCTTGTGCAGTTCCCACCTTCCCCAGGATCGGTCCCAATTCCTATGGAATCTAAATCCCTCCCTCCTGCACCAACCCCCCAGCCACGCATTCATCTGTTCTATTCTCCTTTCCTCGAGTCACAAGCACGTGGCACCGGGAGGAATCCTGAGGTCCTGCTTTTTAACTTATTTCCTAACTCATTATAATCTACTTGAAGGATCTCATCCCTCTTTTTACCTATGTCGTTGGTTCCGATATGCCCACCATTACAGAAGCCAGTCTTCAACCAATTCGATTCACTCCACGTAATATCAAGAAACGGCTGAGGCCACTGGATACAGCAAATGCTATGGGCCCAGACAACATCCCGGCTATAGTGCTGGAGTCTTGTGCTCCAGAACGAGCCGCGCCTCAAGCCAAACTGTTCCAGTACAGCTACAACACTGGCATCCACCTGACAATGTGGAAAACTGCCCAGGTATGCCCTAGCCACAAAGAGCATGCCACCCGGTCAATTACTGGCCCATCAGCCTATTCTCAATCATCAGCAAAGTGATGGAAAGTGTCGTCGACAGTGCTATCAAGCAGCACTTACAAACCAATAACCTGCATTCCAATGCTCAGTTTTGGTTCCGTCAGGACCACTTGGCTCCAGATCTCATTACAGCCTTGATCCAAACATGGAGAAAAGAGCTGAATTCCAGAGGTGAGCTGAGAGTGACTGACCTTGACAACAAGGCCACATTTGCCCGAGTGTTGCAGCAAGGAACCCTAGTAAAATTGAAATCAATGTGTATCGGCATTTGTTTTCTGCAAATATTGAAATTGTGCCCTGTACACCCAAGTCCAAGTCATTAATATATTTCAAGAAAATCAGTGGTCTTGTTCAGGGAACACCAATGTGAACCTACCTCCATTACGAAACACAGCCGTTCACCAATACTCTTGTTTCATGTCACGTAGCCAATTTCGTATGCACGTTGCCACTGCCCCTTTTATTCCATGGGCTTCAACTTTGATGAAAAGTCTATAATGCGGCACTTTATCAACCGCCATTTGGTCGTCCGTATACACAACATCAACCGCATTGACCTCATCAACATTTTCTCTTAACTCATTCAAATACTCAAACAATTTCGTGAAACACGACTTGCCTTGAACAAATCCGTGCTGACTTTCCTTAATTAATCCACACTTGTCCAAGTGACTGTCAATTTTGTCCCGGATTATCGTTTATTAAAGCTTCCCCAGCACCGAGATAAACTGACTGACCTGTAATTGCAGGGTTTATCCTTGCACCCTTTTTTGAGATTTGCAATTCTCCAGGCCTTTGACACCACCCCCGTATCTCAGGATTATTGGAAGATTATGGCCTGTAATTCTGCAGTTTCCACCCTCACTTCCCTCAGAAACATCGGATGCATCCCATTCGGACCGGGTGACTTATCTACTTTAAATAGAATCAAACTTTCTAGTACCTCGTTTATCAATTTTTAGCCCATCCAGTATTTCAACTTCTTCCTCTTCTACTGTGACTTTGGCAGCTTCTTCTTCCTTGGTAAAGAGAGGTGCCAAGTAATCATTTAGTAACTCTGCCATCTCCTCTGCCTCCATGTGCAGATCTCCTATTTGGTCCCAATCAGCTCCACCCCTCCTCTTGCTAACCGGGATTCCCTTTTAAGTTAGCCACCAGTCTCTTCTCATATTCTTTCCTTGTCCCTCTTATTTCGTTTTCTACTTCCTCTCTGAGCTATATATTCAGCCGGGTTCTCACTTGTGTTTTAAGCCTGACATCGGTCAAACGCCCCCTTTTTCTGTTTTATCTTACTTTTGATCTCTTTCGTCATCCAGGGAGCTCTGACTTCAGTTGCCCGACCTTTCTCCCTCGTGGGAATGTACCCATACTGCTCCCGAACCATCTCCTCTTTAAATGCTGTCCATTGGTTAATTACAGTTTTGTCCACCAATGCTTGATTCTAATTAGAACTAGAGAAAAGATACAGCACAGAACTGGGCCATTCGGCCCATCTTGTTCACGCCAGCTCGAATTTACCGGGGCCAGATCCATTTTCATCAATTGAAATTGTCACTGCTCCAATTAATTATTTTTGCTCCAGATTGCACCTTGTCCTTATCCATAACTAATTTAAACCTTATAATACTATGATCACTATTCCCTAAATGTTCCCCCACTGATTAATACTGCTCATGCCTCCTTTCATTCCTTCCCCATCTTTCCTGAACAACTTGTGTCCAGGAATGTTTAGTACCCAATTCTGCCCTGTTTTGAGCCAAGTCTCATTTATCGCCACGTCATCATATTCCCATATGGCTATTTGTGCCTGAGGCTCACCAATCTTATTTACCTCGCTTCCTGCGTTTACACAGATGCACTCCAAAGCTATCTTAGACCTTCTCGTATTCTCTCTTAGTCTGATCCCACATAATACTGCACTATTCCTTACTCTAGAGCTATCTGTCTCCCACAATCATTTGTGCACCTTGCTTCACCTTTCTAATGAGACATCCTGTTGCCCATCACCCGTGACATCACTGTAAACCCTCCCCCACAAAACGAGTGAATCTCCCCTCGAGGATATTAGTCCCAGCTCTGTTGAGGTCCAACCCGTACAACTTTCAGACCTGGACAGTGCTATCAAATGGAGCCGAATCTCTGGAGCGGGTATTGCTGTGAAATGAACACTGATGTCTTGAGCTTGTAATTCTATCTCATCGGCACGGATCTCTGGACTTGAGCAGTGCCATCAAATGGACAACGATCTCCGGATCTGGGTAGTGCCATCAAATGGAGACCGATCTCCGTGCATGGGTCGTGCCATCAAATGGACAACGATGTCCGGACATGGGCAGTGCCATCAAATGGACACCAATCTCAGGACCTGGGCAGTGCCATCAAATGGACATTGATCGCCGGACCTGGTCAGTACCATCAAATGACACCAATCTCCGGACCTGGGCAGTGCTTTCAAATGGAGTCTGATTCCCTGAATTGGCCAACGCTCTCAAATGGTTACAGATCCGCAGTCCTGATCAGCGGTATCATATGAGGACTGATCGTCTGGACTTGTGCTCTGCTATAAAATTGGCACAGATCACAAAACCAGGGTTCTGCTATCGAAGACAGACTGATCTGTAGAACTGGCAGTCCTACCAGATGGAGACTGATCACTGGACTGGGCAGCGCGATCAAAGGGAGACTGATCACCAGACCAGGACAGTGCCATTAAATGGAAACGAAGTCCAGAAACTGGACGGTGCTATCAAATGAAGACTGATGTCCAGGCCGAGACAGTGCGATCAAATGGCCACTGATCCCCAATCTTCAACCGTGCTATGAAATGGACATTGATCTCGAGAACTGGATGGTCTATCAAATGGAGACTGATCTCTGTACCGAGACTGTGCTTTGAAATTGACACTGATCTTTATATAGGAGCATTTTAACAAATGGACACTGAACTCCAGGCCTGGACGATGCTATCAAATGGAGACTCATCTAATGTCCCACATGGCAGATTGGTCAAAAAAGTGAACGCCCATGGGATCCAAGGGAATGTGGCAAATTCCAAAATTAACTCAGTGGCAGAAAGCAAAGGTTAATGGCCGACATGTGTTTTTGCGTTTGCAAGGCTGTTTCTAGTGGAGTGCCTCGGGACACGGTACTAGGTTCTTTGCTTTTTGTGGTATACATTAACGATTTGGACTTAAAGGTAGGGGACATGATTACAAAGTTTGCGGATGGAGCAAGGATAGGCCGTGTGGTTGATCGTGAGGAGGAAAGCTGTAGACTCCAGAAAGATATCAATCGACTGGTCAAATGGGCAGAAAAGTGGCAAATGGAGTTCAATCCCGAGAAGTTTGAGGTATTGCATTTGGGGACGGCAAACAAGGAAAGGAAAAACACAAAAAAATGGGAGAATACTGAGCGGTGTGGAGGAATTGAGGGACCTTGGAGTGCATGTCCATGGATCCCTGTTGGAAGCAGGACAGGTTGATAAGGTGATTAAGAAGGCATAGGGAATGCTTTCCTTTATTAACCGAGGCATGGAATATAGAAGCAGGAATGTTATGCATGAACTGCATAAAACACTATTTGGACCACAGCTTGAGTATTGCGTACAGCTCTGGTCACCACAATACAGGAAGGATGTAATTGCACTCGGAAGGGTTCAGAGAAGATTAACGAGGATGTTTCCCGGACTGGAGAATTCTCGCTAAGATGACAGATTGGATAGGCTGGGATTGTTTTCCTTTGAACAGAGGAGGCTGAGTGGTGATTTGATTGAGGTGTACAAAATTATGAGGGGCCGAGATAGAGTGGCTAGGAAGGACATTTCTCCAGTACTATATTTTCACTGGTACTAATTTCCTTTAATTCCTCCTTCCCACCAGTCCCTTGATTCCCTAACATTACCAGAAAGTTATCTGTGTCATATTCAGTGAAGACAGAAACAAAGTATTTGATTAACTGCTCTGCAATTTCCTTGTTCCCCATTACAAATTCTCCCGCGTCTGACTGTAAGGGACCTATATTTGCCTTCACTTTTCTTTCTCTTTATACATACTTGTAGAAGCTTTTACAGTGCACTATTATGTTCCTTGCAAGTTTACTGTCATACTCTATTTTTCCCATCTTCATCAATTTCTTGGTCCTTTTTTGTTGCATTCTATACTGTTCGCAATCCTCAGGCTTGCTACTTTTTTGGCAACTTTACATGACTCCTCTTTGGATCGAAAACTATCCTAAATTTCATTTCTTAGCCATGGTTGGGCCGCTTTTCCTTTTGTGTTTTTGCGACAGAAAGGAATGTATAATTGTTGCAATTCATGCATTTGTTCCTTAAATGTTAGCCATTGCCTATCCAGCGTCATGCCTTTAAATGAAGCTTCCCAATCTATGAAAGCCAACTCACTGCTCACTCCTTGGTAGTTTCCTTTGTTTAGATTTAGGAACCAAGTTTCGGATTGGACTACTTCATTTTAAATGAAGAATTCTATCATGTTATGGACACTCTTCCCGAAAGGACCCCGCACAACAAGATTAATAATTAACCCCTTCTCATTGCACAAAACCCAACCGAGGATACCCTGTTCCCTGGTTGGCCCCTTAACGTACTGGTCTAAAAAATCATCTTGTGCACATTCCAGGAATTCATCCTCCAAAGTATTATTGTTAATTTGTTCTAGCCAGTCTATATGTAGATTGAAGTCATGTATGATTACTGTAATACCCTTGTTACACGCATCTCTAATTTCCTGTTTGATCCCATCCTCTACATTACAACTACTGTTTAGGGGCCTATAGATAACTCCCACCTGTGTTTTCTGCCCCTTGGTGCTTCTTAACTCCACTCAGACTGATTTGACATCGTGATTTTCTGAGCCAAATCCTTTCTCACTATTGCTCTGATTTCATCCTTTACGAACAACGCCACACCACCTCCTTTTCTTTTTTGCTTGTTCTTCACCGATATCGAATGCCCTTGGATATTCAGCTCCCAGCCTTGGTCACCCTGCAGCCATGTCACTGTAATTGCAATTATATCGCACCCGTTTACATCTATTTGCACTGTTCATTCGTCTACCTTGGTACGAATGCTTCGTGCATTCAGATACAGTGTCTTTAGATTTGTCTTTTTAACGATTTTAGACATCTTAATAATTTATGGCCCTTTTTGTATTCTTGCCATTTTGTCTTAACCGGACCCTATTTGTTCGTGCACTCTTTCGTTTGTCCTCTCTGTTCCTTCCTGACACAGTCTGATTATCATTACCCCAATCACTTTCCTGCACTGCTTCCTTGTCATTTCTCTTTAGCATTACAGATTTTTTTTCCACCGGGACATTCCACTTCCACTTATTTAATTTAACGCCCTATCCACCACCGTTGTTATTCGATTCGCTTGGACTCTGGTCCCAGCATGGTTCAGGTGTCGTCCATTCCAACTGAACAGCTCTCTCTTTCCCCAGGACTGGGGCCAGTGCCCAACGAATCGAAACTACTTCTCCCACAACAATCTTTGAACCACGCATTCATCTCTCTGACCTTACTTACCAATGCCAATTTGCTCCTGGTTAAGTTAATAATCCACAGATTATTACCTTTGTCGTTCTGGTTTTTAATTTAGTCCCCAAGTGCTTAAACTCTCTGAGCAGAACCTTTTTCTTAGTCCGATCTATGTTGTTGGTAACAATATGGACCACGACAACTGGATCATCCCCCTCCCACTCCAAGTTCTTTTCCATCCCGGAGGAGTTGTCGTTAACCCTGGCACCGGATAGGGAACACAGCCTTCAAGACTCATACTCCTGGCAGCAGAGAACACTTTCTAACCCCCTCACTATATTGTCGCCTACGACAACTACCTTCCATTTTACTCCCCCGACTTGAACAGCTTCCTGTACCATGGTGCCGTGGTCAGTTTGCTTGTCCTCCCCGCAGTCCCCGCATTTGTTCACAAGGTTTGCAATTGCCTTAAATCCATTGCACAAGCGCAGGGACTGAGGCTCCTGCAACACTACTTCCTGGATCCCCGAACCTGCCTCACTCGCAGTCACACCCTCCTGTCCCAGATCACGTGTCAATTCTAAAGTATTTAACCTAAGGGGCGTGGCTGCCTCCTTGAGCAAAAGGTCCAGTTAGCTTTCTCCATCCCAGATGTCTCGCAATTTCCAGCTCCTAAACTCCGAGTCGAAATTCCACGAGCCGCTGACAATTACTGCAGGTGAAGTCGGCTTGGACAAACATGTAAACAAGCTCCTACATATCGCAGCAGCAACACATCTCCTGTTCTCCCATTATTTTAGTTATTTAATTATATGCTGCCTGGACTCTGCTATCAATCAGGCACTGATTCCCAGGGGTGGACACCGCTATCAAATCGAGACTAAACCCCAGACCTGGACCGTGCCATGAAAAGGAAACTGAACTCTGGACCTGGACAGTGCTAACAAATGGGGTTTGATCCCCAGTCCAAAATAATGCTATCAAATGGAGATTGATCCTCAGTCCGAGGCAATACTATCAAATTGAGTCTGATGTCTGGGCCTGGACGGACAGTGCTATCAAATGGACACTGCTCCGCAGAACTTGGCCAGTTCTGTCAAATGGAGACTGATCGCTGGAACTGTAAAGTGGAATCAAATGGAAACAGATCCCCAGATCTGCGCAGTGCCATCAAATGGAGACTGATCCCCAGACCTGGGCAGTGCTCTCTTATAGCGAATGATCGCCAGACCTGGGCAGTGCTATCAAATGGTGACTGATCTGTGGATCTGGGCAGTGCGATCAAATGGAGACTGATAACTGGTCCTGGGCATTACTATCAAATGAACACTGATTTCTGGGCCTGGACAGTTGTATCTTATGCACACTGATGTCCGGAAATTGGAAATGCGATGTAATGGGGACTGATCCCCAGACCGAGGCAAAACTATCAAATTCAGTCTAGTCTCAGGACTTGGATAGTCCTTCCAAATGGAAACTGATCTCAGCACCTGGGAAGTGTTCTCAAATACAGACTGTTCCCAGGTCCTGGACAGTGCTATCAAATGGACTCTGATCCACAGACCTGTGCAGCGCTATCAAATCGAGACTAATCTCTGGACCTGGACAGTGTTGTCAAATGGAGACTGATCATCAGACCTGAGCAATGCTATTAAATGTAGACTGGTCACTGGACATGTACCGTGCTAGCATATAGTATCAGAGAATGTTTACAACATAGAAGGTGCCCATTAAGCCCACCGAGCCCGTGGTGGCTCTTTGCAAGACCAATCCAGTTCGTCCCATTCCTCCGCTCTTTAACCGTAGCCCTTCAGGTATTTATCCAAATCCTTTTTGAAAGCCATGATTGAATCTGCGTCCACCACCCTTTCAGGCAGCGCATTCCAGATCAAAACTACTCGATGCTTAAAAAGTTTTCATGGAATCATAGAAAGTTACAGCACAGGAGGAGGCAATTTTTTCCGTCTTGTTCGTGCCAGCCGAAGAACAGCTATCCAGCTTAGTCCCACTTTCCAGCATTTCGTCCGTCGCCTTGTAGATTACTGCACTTCAGGTGCACATGCAGGTATTTTCAAATGTTGTGAGGGTTTCTGCCTCTACCACCCTTTCAGGCAGTGAGTTCCAAACCCCCACCACCCTCTGGGTGAAAAAATCTCCTCAGCTCTCATCTATAATTCTCCCACTTACCTTGAATCTATGCCCCTGGTCACTGACCCCTCTGCAATGTGGTGACAAGATCTGTACGCTGTACTCAAGCTGTGGCCGAACCAATGTTTTATGCAGTTCTAGCATAACCTCCCTACGTTTATATTCTATTCCTCGGCTAATCAGGGAAATTATCCTGTACGCCTTTTTAACCAACTTACCTCCCTATCCTGCTGCCTTCAGGGATCTCTGGCCATGTACTCCAAGGTCCCTCACATCCTCTACGCCTTTCAGTATTCTCCCATTTTCTGTGAATTCCCTTCCGTTGTTGGCACTCCCCAAATGCATTACCTCACACTTCTCTGGATTGAATTCAATTTGCCACGTTTCTGCAAACGTGACCAGTCCATTGATATCCTCCTGCAGTCTACAGCTTTCCTCCCCACTATTAACCATTCGACCAATTTTTGTAAAATCTGTAAACTTCTTGATTCAGCTCCCCACATTAAAGTGCAAATCATTAATTTTTACCACAAAAAGCAAGCGACTTAATACCGAGACTTGTGGGGCCCATTAGCTTTGTGACTAGCTTTCTCGTCACAAAAACACACGTCAACCATTACCCTTTGCTCCCTGCCACTGAGCGAATTCTGGTTTCAACCAGTCACTTTCCCTTGGATCCCATGGGCTTTTACTTTTCTGACCAGTCTGCCATGTGGGAATTTAACACAAGCTTTGCTAAAATCCATGTGCACTACATCAAACGCATTACCCTCATGGACCATCCTTGTTACCTCCTCAAAAAATGCAATCAGATTAGTCAGACATGACCTTCCCTTAACTGATCCATGCTAACTGTGCTTGATTAATCCGTGCCTTTCTAAATTACGTTTTATGCTGTCTCTCAGAATTGTTTCCAATAATTTGTCCACCACCGAGGTTAGGCGGACTGGCTTGCAATTACTCGGTCTATCGCTCGCTCTTTTTTTTAAACAACGGTGAATTGTTCGGAGTTCTCCAATGCTCTGGCACCACGCCCGTAGCCAGGGAGGATCGGAAAATGATGATCGGAGCCTCAGCTATTTCCTCCTTTTATTCTCCGAACAGCCTGAGATACATTTCGTCTAAGTCCTGGTGAATTATCTACTTTGAAAGATGCTAAACCCCTGAATACATCCTCCCTCACGAGGTTTATCCAATCCAATATTTCACAGTCCTCCTCCTTAACTACAATCTCTGCATCGTCCCCTTCTTTGTGAAGATAGACGCAAAGTATTCATTAAGAACCATACCCACATCTTCTGCCTCCAGACAACGGTTACTTTTTTGGTCTCCAATAGGCCTTACTCTTTCCTTAGTTATCCTTTTGCTCTTTATGTATTAATAAAACATTTTTGGGTTTTTCCTCATGTCGCCTTTGGTTATTTTGCCAATCACATTAAATGTGTGCCCTTTCGTTCTCGACCATTCCGCCAATGGAAATATTTTCTCTTTATTCACTTCAACTAATCCCTTCATGATTTTGAACACTTCTATCAAATCTCCTCTCAAGCTTCTCTGCTCCAAGGAGAACAATCCCAGCTCTCCAGTCTATCCACGTAACTGAAGTCCCGAATCCCTTGGACCATTATAGTAAATATTTTCTACACTCTCTCAAAGGCATTCAAATCCTTCATAAAGTGTGGTGCCCAGAATTGAGCACAATACTCCAGCTGTAGCCGAACCAGTATTTTATAACGGTTCAGGATAACGTCATTGCTTTTGTACTCTATGCCTCTATTTATAAAGCACAGGAACCCGTATGCTTTTTTATCCGCTTTCTCAACCAGTTCTGCCATCTTCAAAGATTTGGGCACATATTCCCCAGATCTCTCTGTTCCTGCACTCCTTTTAAATTGTACCATTTAATTTATATTGCCTCTCCTCATTCTTCCTGCCAAAATATATCACGTCGCACTTGTTTGGGTGAAATTTCATCTGCCATGTGTGCACCCATTCCACCAACCTATCAATATCCTTTTGAAGTCTGTCACTATCCTCCTCACTGTTTAACCCATTTCCAAGTTTTGTGCAACCTAAACATCTTGAAATTGTGCTCTGTACACCCAAGTCCAAGTCATTAATATGTATCAAGAAAAGCAGTGGTCGTAGTAACGACCCTGGGGGACACCACAGTACACCTCTCTCGAGTCCAAGAAGCAACCGATCATCACTGCATTCTGTTTCCTGTCACTTAACCAATTTCATATACCTGCTGCCACTGCCACTTTTATTCCATGAGCTTCAATTTTGCAGACAAGCCTATTGTGCAGCACTTTATCAAATGCCTTTTGAAAGTCCGTATACACAATATCAAACGCAATGCCCTCATCGACCCTCTCTGTTACCTCATCAAAAACTCAATCAAATTTGTTAAACACTTTCACAAATCGATGCTGACTTTCCTTTATTGATCCACACTTGTTCAAGTGACCATTAATTCTGCCCCGGATTATCGTTTTTAAAATGTTCCACACCACCGAGGTTAAAGTGACTGGCCAGTAGTTACTGGGTTTATCCTTACACCCGTTTTAGAACAAGGTTTTAAGATTTACAATTCTCCGGTCCTTTGGCCACATCCCCGTTTCGAAGGAGGATTTGAAGATTGTGGCCAGGACCTCGACAATTTCCACTCTTGCTTCCCTCAGCAACCTAGGATGCATTCCATCTGGACTGGGTGGCTTTAAGTCCTGCCAGCCTTTCTAGTACCTCCTCAGTATCATTTTTATTACGCCATCCAATATCTCAACGACCTCCTCTTTTACTGTGATTCTGGCAGCAACTTCTTTCTTGGTAAAGGCAGATTCCAAATACGCATTTAGTACCTCGGCCATCCCCTCTGACTCCAAGTGTAGATCTCCTATTTGTTCCAGAATCAGCTCTACCCCTCCTCTTACTACCCGTTTACTTTCTTACATGCCTCTAGAAGACTTTTGAATTCCCTTTTATGTTAATTGCCAGTCTATTCTCAAACTGTCTCTTTGCCCTCTTATTTCTTTGTTCACCTCCCCTCTGAATTTTCAACATTCAGCCTGGTTCTCACTTGTATTATGAACGGGACATCGGTCATACTCCCCATTTTTCTGCTTCTCATTACTCTCTCTCTCCTTCGTCATCCAGGGAGCTCTGGCTTTAGTTGCCCTACCTTTCTCCCTTATGAAAATGTACCAAGACTGCAGCCGAATCATCTCCTCTTCAAATGCTGCCTGTTGTTCGAATTCAGTTTTGCGTGCCAATCTTTGATTCCAATTTACCCGGGTCAGATCCGTTCTCAACCCAGTGAAAGTGACCCACCTTCAATTAAATATTTTTTCCTCTAGATTGCTCCTTGTCTTTTTCCATAACTAACCTAAACCTTATGATACTATGATCGCTGATCCCTAAATGTTCCCCCACTGATCATTGTTCCACTTGACCCACCTCATTCCCCAGAACCGGATCGAGGAATGCCTCCTTCCTCGTTGAGCCGGAAACATACTGAACAAGAAAGTTCTCTTGAACACACTTAAGAAATTCCTCCCCATCTTTGCCCTTTACACTCTTACTATCCCAGTCTAAATTAGGGTAGTTGAAGTCCCTCATAATAACTAATCTGTGGCGCTTCCAACCTCTCTGTAATTTCCCTGCAAAATGGCTCCTCTATATCCTTCCCAACAGTTGATGGCCTATAGAATACATCCAGTAGTGTAATGGCACCTCTGCTGTTTCTAAACTCTAACCAAATAGATTCTGTCTTTGACCCTAAAGGACATCCTTTCTCTCCAGCATGGCAATGCTCTCCTTATTCAATATTGTCACACCGCCACCTCATTCTTTCCTTCCCTAACTTTCCTGAACACCTTGTTTCCAGGAATATTTATTTCCCAATTCTGTCCTTTCTTCAGCCAGGTCTCCATTCCCAATATGGGTATTTGTGCATGTAGCTCACCAACCTTAGTTACCTCTCTCCGTGCGTTTACACACATGCATTGTAACCCATCCTCGACCTTCTCGCATTCTTGTTTACTCTGATCTCACCTAATACTGTACCTATCATTGCATTGGGGCCGTTTCCTGCTCTCGCCCCGAACTGGAAAATGTCGTCACTTTACTTCCAATCTCAACCCTTCACATGGTCCATCTCCGACTCTTCCCTTCCTCGATTTCTCTATCTCCTTTTCTCGCGAAAAGCTGTAAACCAATAACGATTATAAGCCCAGCGATTCCCACAGCTACTTTGATTATACGACCTCCCACCCCTCTTACTGTAAGGACTTTGTTCCCTTCTCCGAGTTGAACCATTTCCCTCCCAACTGATCTGATGATGCCACATTCCACACCAGTGCTTCCGATATGTCTTCCGTTTTCATCAACCGAGGAATCCCTTCCACTGTAGTTGACAGGGCCCTCGCCCATTTCCGCCTTATTTCCCGCACTTCTGCCCTCACCCCTTCCCTACCCTCCCAGAACCATGAAAGGGTCCCCCTTTTCCTCACCTTCCACGCCACCAGCCACGACATTCAACATATCATCCTCTGCCATTTCCGGCATCTTCAGCGTGATCCCTCCAAAAACCACATCATCCCTCCCCTCCCATTTCATCATTCCCAAGGGACCGCTCTCTCCGCGAAACCCTGGTCCACTCTTCCATCACCCCTAACACTCGCTGTCCTCCCCACAGCACCTTCCTGTGCGAGTGCAGGAGATGCAACACCGGCCCTTTCACGTCCTCCCTTCCCACCGTCCAGTCCCTCAAACACTCCTTCCAGATGAAACAGCGGTTTACTTGCACTTCTTTCAATTTACGATACTGTATTCGCTGCTTACATGCGGTCTGCTCTACATTGGGGAAACCAAAAGCAGATTGTGTGATCGCTTTGCTGAACACCTCCACTCCGTCCGAAAGCGTGAACCAGACCTGCCGGTCAATTGCCATTTTAATTCCACATCGCACTCCCACTCTTTCCTCTCTGTAGTCGGCCTCTTACACTGCAACAATGAATCTTAACGGAAGTTCGAGAAACAGCACCTCATCTTTTGTTTAGGCACCTTCTGAACTCAACGTTGATTGCAATAACTTCAGATCAGAACCACTTCTCCCATTTTTTTTCGGTCAGCTAGTGCTTGCAATGTTTCTGCTGCTGCTTCCATTTACAGCTACTCTAGACCCAACTTTTCTTTCTTCACCTGTCCATTACCACCGTCCTTGCCTTGGACTATCATCCCTTTTATGCTTTAATCACTCCTGTCCTCCACCCTATCACAGGCCATCCCTTTTGTTCTTTCCTCTCCCCCACTCCCCTTTCCCCGGCTCTGTTCTTGCTCAACAACGTTAAATATTTTAACATCTTCCAGATCTGACGAAAGGTATTTGACCTGAAACGTTAAATCGGTTTTTTTCTCCACAGATGCTGCCTCACTTGCTGAGCTTCTCCATCATTTTGTCGTTTTAGTTCAGATTTCCAGCATCCGCAATATTTTACTTATAATACTGTACTATTTCGTACTCTAGTGGTTTCTGTCACAACCCAACCCGATGTGCACCTTTCATCTACTTTCAAATTCGACAGTGGATGGTGATCCCTGGTCCAGGACTGTGCTATCAAATGGAAATCAACTCTGGACCGAGTCAGTGCTATCAATTAGACACTGATCTCCGATCATGGGCAGGGCTATCAAATGGAAACTGATCTCTGGACGTTGCCAGTGATATCAATTGGAGATCCATCCCCAGATCTGGGCAGTGCTATCACATAGACATTGAACGCTCGACCTGTACAGTGCTATCAAATAGAGTCTAATCTCGGTACCTGGACAGTGCTATCAAATGGAGACTGATCTCCGGCCATGGGCAGGGCTATCAAATGGAAACTGATCTCTGGACCTGGACAATGTCATCGAATGGACACTTATCCACAGAACTAGACAGTGCTATCAAATCGAGAGTGATCACAGGACCTCTGCAGGTCTACCAAATGAAGGTAGATCTCTGGACAGGGAGTGGCCTGTCAGATGGTGACAGATTTCTCGACCTAGACTGTACTATCAAATAAAGACTGATCCCCAGACCTGCACGGTGCTATCCAATGGGGACTGATTCCCTGACCTGCACGGTGCTATCAAATGGAGACTAACCTCCAGATCCAGACTGTGCTATCAAATGCAGACTGAACCCTTGCCCCAGACAGTGCTATCAAATGGAGAATGAACCCCAGACCCAGACAATGCTTTGAAATGGAGACTGATACCCAGACCTGTACGGTGCTATCAAATGGAGACTGAACTCCAGACCCAGACAGTGCTATGAAATGAGACTAAAACCCTGACAAAGACAGTGCTTTGAAATGGAGACTGAACCCCTGACCCAGACAGTGCTGTGAAATGGAAACTGAACACCTGACCCAGAGAGTGCTATGAAATGGAGACTGAACCCCTCTAGCCCAGAGAGTGCTATGAAATGGAGACTGAACTCCAGACCCAGACAGTGCTACCAAATGGAGACTGAACCCCAGACCAAGACAGTGCTTTCAAATGGAGACTGATCCCCGGACCCAGACAGTGCTACCAAATGGAGAGAAATGTTAATAAAGAGAACAACAAAATATTAAAAAGTAACAGACACCAATCCACCAGAATGAGTGAGTGAATGGATATTCAATAGGAAGGATGATGTCGATTGGGGACCAAAAGTCTAACCATCTTGTGGGGGGAGGGGTTATGGCTGAGGTTCTGAATTAATGCTTTGCATCTGTCTTCACTAAAGAAAAGGATGCTGTCAATGTCACAGGTAAGGAGGCGACAGTAGAGAAATTGGAAAGGATAAAAATACAAAAAGGTGATGGGATACACCCTCGGTTGCTGAGGGAGGTAAGGGCGGAAATAGATGAGGTTTTTCGCCACAATCTTTCAAACCTCCTTGGATGTGGGAGTTGTATCATGGTATGGTACAGAACAGGAGGAGGCCATTCGCCCCATCGTGCCTGTGCGACTCTTTGGAAAAGTTATCGAACTATTCCGAATCTCTGCTCTTTCCCCATAGCCCTGTATGTTTTCTCCCTTCAAGTATTATTTCAATAATCTTTGAAAATTTCTATTGAATCTGCTTCCACCACCGAGTCAGGCAGTACATTCCAGATCATTAAAACTCGCTGTGTTAAAAATGTTTCCTCTTGTCGACTTTGGCGCTTTTGCTGATTACCTGAAATCTGCGTCGTATGATTATTGATCGTTCTGCCATTGGAAACAATTTCTCCTTATTTACTCAATCAAAACCGTCCTTAATTTTAACACCTCTATCAAATCACTCCTAACCTTCTCTGGTCTAAGTAGAAAGAAAAACCGAAATATTTCAGAAAGTTCAGTCTTCCTTTGGTTGCCTTTCAAAGGTCCATAAATCAGTATCCATTTGATAACACAGCCCAGATCTGGGGATGGTTCTCCATTTGATTGCACTCTCTAGGTCCAGAGCTCAGTCACCATTTGATAACCCTGCCCATGGTCGGAGATCAGTATGTAATTGATAGCACTGCCCGGGTCCAGAGTTGATTTTCGATTTGATAGCACCGTCCTGGACCAGGGATCAGCATCCACTTGAAAGTAGAAGAAATGTTGTTTTGTGACAGATAGTTTGAGAGTACGAAATAGTACAGTATTACAAACAAAATATTGCTGATGCTGGAAATCTGAACTAAAAAGAGAAAATTCTGGAGAAGCTCAGGAATTGAGGCAGTATCTATGGAGAAAGAAACAGTTAACGTTTCAGGTCAAAGACCTTTCGTTGAAAGATACCAAAAGAGTTAAAGTTTTTGAGTAATTATAGAGACGGGAAAGTTGGGGGTGGAGTTAAGAACAAAAACGAAAGGTCTGTGATAAGGTGGCGGGCAGGAATGATTAAATGATAAACGGGATGGTGATGCACGGCATGGAAGGTGGGAATGGGACAGGTTAAGAGAAAATAGATTGAGCAGGAGGAGCTGCAAATGGCAACAGCGGAACCATTACCAGCACTAACTGATCGAAAAAATGAGAGAAGTGGTTCTGATCTGAACTTATTGAAATCAATGTTTGGTCCGGAAGGTTGTAAAGTGCCGAAACGAAAGATGAGGTGCTGTTCCTCGAGCTTCTGTTGAGTTTCACTGGAATAGTGTAAGAGGCCGAGGACAGAGAGGACAGAGTGGGAGTGGGAAGGGGAATTAAAACTGCAAGAGACTGGGTCACGCTTGGGAACAGAGCGGAGGTGATCAGCAAAGCGATCACAAAATCTGCGTTTGTTCTCCCCAATGCAGAGGAGACCGCATTGTGAGCAGCGAATACAGCATAGTGAATTGAAAGAATTGCAAGTAAATCACTTTTTCACCTGGAAGGAGCGTTAGGGGCCCTGGACGGTGGAAAGGGAGGAGGTGAAGGGGCAGCAGTTGCATCTCCTGCGCACGCACGGGTATGTGCCGTGGGGTGGAGAGCGGGTGCTGGGAGTATGGATGAGTGGACCGGGGTGTCATGGTGGGAGCCGCTCGTTCAGATTGCTGAAAGGGGAGGCATGGGGAAAATGGCGCTGGAGGTGCCGGAAATGGCGGAGGACGATACGTTGAATGTGGAGGCTTGTGGGGTGGAACGTGTGGACAAGGGGGACCCTATCATGGCTATGAGAGGGAAGGGAACTGGTGAGGGCAGAAGTGCGGGAAATAGGACAGTAAAGGTCGAGGGCACTCTCACCGACAATGGAGGGGAATCCTCGGTTGAGGAAAAAGGAAGACATATCGGACATGGTCTAAGGAGCACAATCGCAGCTTCTCCAGTCTCTCCAGATAATTGAAGTCCCTCATCCCTGGCACCATTCAATTAGATATCTTGTGCATCCTCTCTGAGGCCTTCCATCCTTCCTAAAGTGTGGTGCCCAGAAGTAGAACAATCCATGTTATAGCTTAGATACGAGAACTATCGATGGTATAATTTAGATATTAGATGAAACCAGAATGCCACAGGAAATAATTCAATTTTTACCAGATGTGCAACTAGTTCTGCATGAAGGAAGTGAGCAGCATTTTACTAACTTCATAGATTGACTTGGGGAACATGATGAGCATGGGTTATCGTACGACTATGCTAAACTAAACATTGTGCAATCCTCAAATTAAATTTTGAAACTGAGCTACATTATTTTTATTAATTCTAACAGCTAAGTCTCTGTTATGTCATACTAAAGTTCAGCATAATGTACTCTGAAAAGCAACAACTGGTGTCATGATCACTCTGCAAACTGTCTTATCTTTATATTGATAGAGTTAGGGGCATAATTTAGTGTCAAAGATACAATATAGTATCATCATTCAATCCTTGACCTCAAGAAGAATGTTGTTGCAGCAATATTTGCTGAATTATTATTTATATGAATATGCTGAAGTTACAACAGGGAAACAGGCCATTTGGCCCATCCAGTCCGTGTTGGCATTTACCCTCCACACAAGCAAATAGTCCAAATCGCATTTACCCAACCTGTCCCCATATCCCTTCAGTACCTTTACCTTCATCTATCCATCCAGTCTATCTTGAATGTTGACATAGTTACAGCTTCAACCACTAACCCCGGGTATGATTTCCACTCTCTCTGTGAAGAAGTTTCTCCTGCCCTCTCTTCAAAATCTACTACAATAATCTTGCATCTATGAATCAGATATTTCAGAATCATAGAATGATACAGCACAGAAGGAGGTCATTCCGCCGATCATGCCTGTGCGGGCTCTTTGGAAGAGGTATGCAATTAGTCCCATTTCTCTGCCCATTCCCCGTCGCCCTGCAATTTTTCCCCTTCAGGTATTTATCCAATTCCATTTTGAAAGTTACTATTGGGAATTTGCTTCCACCGTTCTTTCAGACTGCGCATTGCAGATCATAACAACTAGCTGCGTAGAAAAAAAATCTGCTCATGTCGTCTCTGGTTCTTTTGCCGAATACCTTAAATCTGTGACCTCTGGTTACCATCCTCTTGTCAAAGGAAACAGTATCTCGTTATTTATTCCATCAAAACCGTTAAATGCTTTGAACAGCTCCATCAAATATCCCCTTAACCTTCTCTGTTCTAAGCAGAACAACCCCAGCTCCTCCAGTCTCTCTACATGGCTGAAGTCCCACGTCCCTGGTACAATTCCAGTGAATCTCCTCTGCACCGTCTCTAAGGCCTTGACATCATTGCGAAATGTGTCGCCAAGAATTGAACACAATACTCAAGTTGAGGCCAATCCAGTGTTTTGGAAAGGTTTAGCTTAACTTCCTTGTTTTTAAATCTTATGTCGCTATTGAAAAAGCAAAGGACCCCGTATGCTTTTTAAACAGCCTTATAAACTTGACCTGCCTCCTGAAAAGATTTGTGCACGTACACCCCAGAACTCTCTGTTGCTACATTCCCTTGAAATTGTACCCCGCAGTTAGAGAACACCAGCAGAAAATGAATGTTAAAAATAAAATGAGGGGAACAAGTAGTAAAAAAATTAATTTGCCTGTACAGCAATTTGGATGGCATCCGATACATAACGGAGGAACTGCAGGTAATAATTCATAGTGAGGAGCCAGCTGTAGTAGGGATAACTGAAGCATGGCTACATAAAGAATAGGACCGTCAGTTAAATATTGCAGGATATAACGTATTTAGAAAGGATAGGAAAGGAAGCATGGGAGGTGGGGTAGCTGTACTAATCAGACAACATAATGGCATTAGCAAAATTGGACATATCTGTCATTAAGACAGAAACAGATTCCTTATGGATTGAGACAAATGATAAGAAGGGATCGATCTTATTAATCGGGACATTCTACAGGTCACCTAAAAGTGGAAGGGAAGTGGAGGAAGAAATATGTAAACAAATCTATGAAATGAGTAAAAATATCAAATAATGAATTATGGGAGATTTCAACGCACCTCAATTAAACTGGCAAGAAGAGGTAGGGAAGGGCAATGGAGTTTTAAAGTGAGTATAGGACTGCTTTCTTACCCAGTATGTGAGAAGCCCAACAAGAAAGGAGTCACTGCTGGATCCAGTAATGGGAAATGAACCGGAACAGATAAGAGAAGTAAGTATCGGGGAAATCTGTGCAATAGCGATCATAACATGATAAGGTTTAACGTAATGAATGAGAAAAACATAAGCAAGACAAAGACCAGAGCAATATTTTGGAAAAAAAAGCTAATTTTGAGGGGAGTGCGATGGAACGAGGGAATGTGAACTGGAAAATGTTGTTAACAGACAAAGAGATAGAACAGCAATGGGAAATTCTCAAAAAAAAACAGGAACAAACTAGCCAGCAAAGGAACACCATGGATAACTAAAAATATATGGTTAAAATTGATACCAAAGATTAACAGATACATTAATTGCATCGACAATGCAGGAGAGGATGACAAAGGGGAATCCGAAGAGGTTATTAAAGAAGTCAAGAAACAATTAGCAACGTTAAGAGGAACTATGAAACTAAATTATCAAGGAATATAAAAAGTAATAGCAAAGTATTATTCGATCACATAAATAACAAAAGAAAGATCAGGATCGGAATAGAGCCATTAACGGATGCACACGATAAATTCACGGGTATTAAGATCGAAATGGCAGAAATATTTACCAGCGAGGTTGACATGACACTAGAAGTAGAGATCGAAAAATATAAAAAGATATTTAAGTTGGAAATGCGGGAGATAATTGACAAACTAATCAACCTTAGAAGGGATAAAACCCCTGGTCCAGATGGATTGCATCCGCTCATATTAAAAGAAGTTAGGGAAGAGATAGAATAGAATAGAATCATAGAAGTTTACAACATGGAAACAGGCCCTTCGGCCCAACATGTCCATGTCGCCCAGTTTATACCACTAAGCTAGTCACAATTGCCTGCACTTGGCCCATTTCCCTCTATATCCATCTTACCCATGTAACTGTCCAAATGCTTTTTAAAAGACAAAATTGTACCCACCTCTACTACTGCCTATGGCAGCTCGTTCCAGACACTCACCACCCTTTGAGTGAAAACATTGCCCCTCTGGACCCTTTTTTATCTCTCCCCTCTCACCTTAAATCTATGCCCCCTCGTTATAGACTCCCCTTCCTTTGGGAAAAGATTTTGACTATCTACCTTATCGATGCCCCTAATTATTTTATAGACTTCTATAAGATCACCCCTAAACCTCCTACTCTCCAGGGAAAAAGTCTCAGTCCATCCAACCTCTCCCTATAAGTCAAACCATCAAGTCCCGGTAGCATCCTAGTAAATCTTTTCTGCACTCTTTCTAGTTTAATAATATCATTTCTATAATAGGGTGACCAGAACTGTAAACAGTATTCCAATTGTGACCGAACTAATGTCTTGTGCAATTTCAACAAGACATCCCAACTCCTGTATTCAATGTTCTGACCAATGAAACCAAGCATGCCGAATGCCTTCTTCACCACACTATCCACCTGTGACTCCACTTTCAAGTAGCTATGAACCTGTACTCCTAGATCTCTTTGTTCTATAACTCTCCCCAACGCCCTACCATTAACGGAGTAGGTCCTGGCCCAATTCGATCTACCAAAATGCATCACCTCACATTTATCTAAATTAAACTCCATCTGCCATTCATCGGCCCACTGGCCCAATTTATCAAGATCCCGTTGCAATCCTAGATAACCTTCTTCACTGTCCACAATGCCACCAATCTTGGTGTCATCTGCAAACTTACTAACCATGCCTCCTAAATTCTCATCCAAATCATTAATATAAATGACAAATAACAGCGGACCCAGCACCGATCCCTGAGGCACACCGCTGGTCACAGGCCTCCAGTTTGAAAAACAACCCTCTACAACCACCCTCTGTCTTCTGTCGTCAATCGAATTTTGCATCCAATTGGCTACCTCACTTTGGATCCCGTGAGATTTAACCTTATGTAACAACCTACCATGCGGTACCTTGTCAAATATAGCATGGAGTTATAGAAAATTTACATCACAGAAGGAGGCCATTCGGCCTATTGTTTCCACGCCTGCCGAAAATGAGCCACCCAGCCCAATAACACTTGCCAGCGCTTGGTCCGTCGCCCTGTAGGTGACGGCACTTCAGGTGCTCATCCAGGTAGTTTTTAAATGAGTTGAGTGTTTCTGCCACTAACACCATTTCAGGCAGTGAGTTCCAGTCCTCCATCACCCTCTGGTGAAACAATTTTTCGTCAGTTCACTTCTAATTCTTCTACCATTCACTTTAAATCCATGCCCCCTGGTTTTTGACCTCTGTGCTAAGAGTGAAAGTTCCTTCCTATCCACTCTATCTAGACCCTTCATAATTTTCTACAACTCAGTTAAACACCCCTCTGTTCAAAGAAGAACAACACCAGCCGAACCAATCTTTTGTCATAGATAAAATTCTCCAGCATTGGAAACATCCTCATAAATCTCGTCTGCACCCTCTCTCGTGCACTCAAATCTTTCCTGTAATGTGTTTCCCAGAACTGTACACGGTACTCAAGCTGTGGCCTACTCGTGTTTTATACAGTTCTCGCATAACCGAACTGCTCTTATATTGTCTGTCTTTGCTAATAAAGGAAAGTATTCCCTATGCCTTCTAAAGCACCTTATCTACCTGCCCTGCTACCTTCAGGGATCTGTGGACATGCACTCCAAGATCCATCACTTCCTCTACACCTCTCAGTATCCTCCCATTTCTTGTGTATTCCCTTGCCTTATTCGACCTCCCCAAATGCATTACGTCACATTTCTCTGGATTAAACTCCATTTACCACTTTTCTGCCTATCTGGCCAAGGCATTGATATCGTCCTGCAGTCTCTAGCTTTTCTCCTCATTATCAACCACATGGCCATTTTGTGTATCATCTGCAAAGTTCTTGATCATGCCCCTCACATCTAAGTCCAAATCATTAATATATAACACAAAAAGCAAGGGACCTGGTACTGTGCCCTTATTCAGCAAAGCAATGGTGGTAGGGGATTCTGTAGCTCGGGAAGCACACACCTGCTTACTTGACTCCAGGATGGTATCTTGCCTCCCTGATGCCATGATCAAGGATATGACTGCTCGGTTGCAGAACATTTTGGCGGGAGGGAGGTTGAACAACCAGAGGTCTTCGTTAATATCGGTATCAAACGACATAGGTAGAAAGAGGGATGAGGTCCTGCAGGCAGTTTTTACGAAGTTAGGAAATAAATTAAGAAGCAGGACATTAAAGGTTGCAATCTCCGGATTACACACAGTTACACGCACGAGTGAGAACAGAAATTAGAGGATAGAGCAAATGAATGCATGGCTGGAGAGATGGTGCAGGAGGGAGGGCTTTAGATTTCTGGGGCATTGGGATCAGTTCTAGGGGAGTTGGGACCTGTACAGGCCGGAGGTTTGCACCTCAACTGGGCCGGAACCAATATCCTTGCGGGGAGATTTGCTCGTGATGTTGGTAAGGCTTTCAACTAACTTGGCATGGGGATGGGAAACTGAGTGTAGATTCAGATAGGACAGAATCAGAACTGGAGATGGAAGGCAGGAAATTCGTAAGTGAGTTTGGAAAGCAGGGGAAACAAAATTAAGATAATAAACAATGGAAGAGTTTTTCAGTGCTGAAAGGAATATACCTCAATGATGGGAGGGGAGAGGCCACGTGAGATGGCATTGTCGAGGGGGTGACTGTGAATATAGGTGGGGGAGATTATATGGAGGGAGTGATTAAGGGAGGTTAGGAGGGCAGTGTACTCAGAGGAGAGAGGGAAGATAGAAAGAGGGGCAGAGAGCGAATCAGAGAAAGAGTGAAATGGAGAGAGTGAGAGAGAGAGAAAAAGAGAGAGGCAGAAAGCGAGATAGACAGAGAGAGAGCGAGCGAGCGTGACAGAGAAAGGGAGAAAGAGAGAGAAAACAAAGAGAGACAGAATGCAAGACATAGAGGGAGAGAAAGAGAGAGTCAGAGACAAAGAGACACCCACAGACAGACAGACAGAGAGAGAGAGAGAGAGAGAGAATCAGAGACAGAAACAGAGACATACCCAAACAGATAGACTGACAGAGGCAGAGATAAAGGGACAGAAAGTGAGACAGAAAAATACATAAAGAGAGAGAGAGAGAGAGAGAGGATGAGGTCGAGTCAGACAGACACAGAGTCAGAGAGAGATGTTCGGAACTCAATCAATCTGTACTGCTCAATATAACCCGAGCAACTCCCCTTAATCACAATGTTAAAAAGTTTCAAAGAAATGACTGGCGATATAATCGAATCTGGCTGATGTTCTTGCAATCTGTGGATTCCAGTTATTGCATTAAAGTAGAACAGAGCTGGAAAGCAGGATACGCGAAACTGAAACTGGTGGAACAAGTGACCGGTGCAGACTGAATAGAAAATGCATCTGTCAGGATCCGTTTGTTGCAGTCAGTGCGGAGCTGAGACCCAGTCATAAACCTGTCATCTGGAGCGAAGGGCGCGGTCTGGATCAGAGTTTGTCAGACAGATCCGCGGGGCAGCGGCACTTACATTGAAGATTCCCATTAGTATCCTTTGTGTAAAGGAGTTCAGTGGATATGGGAAATGTGGCATTGGTTGAACTGATATCACAAATTGGAGAAACAGGTGAAGACCACAATTTTACATTATCAACAACAGCAGCAACACATAGTCACTTACCTGGGATAGAAACAGCAGCAATTACAGGGTAGACAATCCTCATTAACAGTCTGTAGTCCATGGCGTGAGTCGGTTGGTGCTGCAGCCTTTCGTTCACAGTCCAAGTGCTTCTCACTCCCACACCCAGTCCCACTCACACTCCCAGCCCCTCTCACACGATGCATTGAGGAGAGCTCCTATTTCTAGAGAGGAGGAAACCCCCGCGAGGAGGGGAGCGGGAGGGGAGGTTACATCATCTTCCTTACAGTCAGTTGCTTACAGCAGATTGGTAAGTGCTGTCAAGAGTATTGTGTAACATTATATTTAAATGAGTGTACAACAAATCCAGTCATTAAATTCCTGTCAATTAAACACCGCATGATAATCTTGTATCTTCAGCTAATTAGCCGGCTCGTTTAACTGCCCGTTTCATAATTAAAGGTAGAAATGCGAAGCGCTAAGAATTACACGGGGATTGTTGACTGGATCCTAAAAACATGACATTTGAACACAACCCGGCTCCTGAAATCTACAAGCAGATGTTGGCAGCATCTGTTGGAAAATCACCAGGGAGGGCTCATCCGTTAAAAGACAGAAAACAGCGGCAAGATAGGGAAACTTTAACACAGACACTGAAACTCACGGCCAGTACACAGGGACCATTACAAAGCAGAGAGGGAGAATGAGAATGGGCAGCGTAGAACTGCTGCGGTAAAAGAGGGAATCGCCAGCAACTAGACATGAACTGCTGCAGCACGTACAGGTACCGATATACCAGAGAGAGAGAGAGAGACAGAGAGAGTGATGGATGGAGACAGAGCGACAGAGAGGGGATAGAGGGAGGGATAGAGAGTGAGAGTGAGAGATTGGGACAGACAGAGACAGAGACCGAGAGTGAGACAGAGAGAGAGTCATTCAGACATACACAAAGTGTGTGTGTGTGAGAGAGAGAGAGAGAGAGAGAGAGAAAGAGAGACAGAGAGATTGAAGGATAGAGACACAGAGACATAGACAGAGAGAGAGACAGAGGCAGTGAAAGAGAGAGAGGGATATAGACAGATAGAGGGAGAGTGAGGGATAGAGAAATACAGAGAGAGACAGAAAGACTGAGATATAGAGAGAGACTGAGACAGAGAGAAAGATACAAACAGAGAGAGAGAGAGAGAGACTAATACAGAGAGACAGAGACAGTGAGACTGAGACAGAGAGAGAGACAGAAACAGTGAGACGGAGAGTGAGAGAGAACAAGAGAAAGACGGAAAAATGGAGAGAGAGACAAAAACATCAAGGGAGACAAGGGGACAGAAGGACCGAGAGAGACTGACAGATAGATGGAGAGACAGAGAGAAAGAGACAGAGGAAGAGTCCGTAACAGTGACCTCACCTGCACTTTCATCCAACTCAGACACAACACTGACACAAGAACATAAGAAATAGCAAAAGGAATAGGCCATTCAATGAGATCATGGCTGATCTTCGAACTCAACTCCACTTTCCCGCCCGATCCCCATATCCCTTGATTCCCCGAGAGTCAAAATATGTATCGATATCAGCCTTGCATATACAGAACGACTGAGCATGCACAGCCCTCTGTGATGGAGCATTTCAAAGATTCACAACCCTCTGAATGAAGAAATTCCTCCTCATCTCAGTCTTGAATGATCGACCCCTTATCCTGAGACTACGCCTTCCAGTTCTAGACTCTCCAGCCAGGGGAAACATCCTCTCGGCCTCTACCCTGTCAATATCCAACACACACATCAATGATCTCAACTATACCATCAATATCCAACTGACACCCATCACTGACCTCACCTACACGTCAATATCCAGCCCAGACACATCACTCATTTCGCCAACACTGTCAATATCCAACTCAGACACATCACTCACCTCACCGACACTCTCAATACCCATCCCAGTCTCATCACTGACCTCAACGACATTGTCACTTACCACCCCAGTCACATCACTGACCTCACCTACCTTGTCAATATCCAACACAGACACATCAATGACCTCACCGACACTGTCAATATCCAGCGCAGACACATCACTGATCTCACCTGCACTGTCAATATCCAACACAGACCCATCACTGACCTCAGCTACACTCTCAATATCCACACCAGTCACATCGCTGAACTCACCTACACTGTCAATATAAACCCGAGTCAAATCACTGAATTGACATGCACCATCAATAGCCAACACAGACACCATCACTGACCTCACCTACACTGTCAATATACAGCCAAGACACATCACTTCCCTTTCCTACACTGTCAATATCCAACACACACGTCAATGACCTCACCTACAATGTCAATATCTAGCCCGGACACATCACTGATCTCATCTATTGGTCGGATTAATCAAGGCCAGTCAACATGTATTTTTTTAAGGGAAGGTCTTGTCTGACTAGCTTGATTGATTTTATTGAGGAGGTAACAAGAATGGTCGATGAGGATCGTGCATTTGATGTTGTCTACATGCATTTTAGCAAGGTTTTTGACAAGGTCCCACATGGCAGACTGGTCAAAAAATTCGAAGCTCATTGGAACCAAGGGAAATTAGCGAGTTGGATCCAAAATTGGCTCAAAAGATGTCAAGGGTAATGGTCGACGGGTGTTTTTGTGACTGATAGGCTGTTTCCAGTGGGGTTCCGCAGGGCTCTGTACTAGGCCCCTTGCTTTTTGTGGTATATATTAATGATTTGAACTTTAATGCAATGGGCATGATTAAAAAGTTTGTAGATGATGCAACAATTGGCCGTGTGTTTGATAGTGAGGTGGAAAGCTGTAGACTGCAGGAAGATATCAATGGACTGGTCAGATGGGCAGAAAAGTGACAAATGGAATACGAACCGGAGAAGTGTAAGGGAATGCATTTGGGGAGGGCAAACAAGACAAGGGAATGCACAATAAATGGGAGGATACTGAAAGGTGTAAAGGAAATGCGGGACCTTGGATTGAATGTCCACTGGTCCCTAAAGCAGGACAGGTAGATAAGTTTGTTGATAAGGCAAATGGAATACTTTCATTTATTCACCAAGGCAGAGAGTATAAGAGCGGAAAGGTAATGCTTGAACTGTATACAACACTAGTTAGGCCACAGCTTGAGGTTTGCGTGCAGTTCTGGTCACCAAAATACAGGAAAGATGTAATTGCACTCCAGAGTGTACAGAGGAGATTTACGAAAATGTTGCAAGTACTGGAGAATTTTAGCAATGTGGAAAGGTTGGATTGGCTCTTTGGAACAGAGGAGGCTGGGGGGAGATTTAATTGAGGTATACAAAATTATGAGGGGCCGAGATAGACTGGATTGGAAGGACCTATTTCCCTGAGCCGAATGGTCAGTAACCGGGGCCATAGATTTAAAGTGATTAGTAGAAGGTTTCGAAGGGAGCTGAGGAGAAATGTCTTCACCCAGAGGGTGGTGGGGGTCTCGAACTCACTGTCTGAACGGGTGGTAGATGCAGAAACCGTCAACTCGTTTAAAAAGTATCTGGATGTGCACCTGAAGTGCCATAACCGACAGCGCGACGGACCAAGTGCTGGATATTGGGATTAGACTGGATGGCTAACTTTCTGCCGGCATGGACACAATGGGTCGAATGTCCTCCTTCTGTGCTTTAAATTTCCAAGGATTCTTCGATGCACCTATTTCCCTTAGCAGAGAGGTCAATAACCAGGGGTCACAAATTTAAACTAATTGGTAGAAGGATTTGAGTGGAGCTGAGGAAAAACATCTTTCATCCAGAGGGTGGTGGGGTCTGGAACTCACTGCCTGGAAGGGTGGTAGAAGCAGAAACCCTCAACTCATTGAAAAAGTACCTCGATATGCACTTCAAGGGCGAGCAAGTGGAATTAGGCATGATAGATTTTTGGGTCTGCACGATGGGCCGAATGGCTTCCTTCTTTGCGGTAAATTTCTATGATTCAATGAGTCTATTATAAACACTGCCAATATCTAACCCCGATATATCACTGATCTCACCTACACTGCACATATCCAACACAGGCACATCACTGATCTCATCCATATTGTTAATATCCAACACAGTTTTATTATTGACCTCACCTTCACTCGCAATATCAAACCCAGACACAATATTAATTTCAGAAACATTGTCAAGTATTTATCTCACCTGCACTGTCAATAACCCAATATGCTTTAGCATCTCTGTGAAACGTTCCAGTATATCTGACCATCCCTCTGATAGGTTCCACTATGTTTAACGATCGCTTGACAGGTCCCACTGTTCTTCTCTGTCCCTGTATGTTTATCAATCCCTCTGATATGTCCGCGGAAACTTATCAATCCCTCTGATAGGTCCCAGTGCGTTTAACGATCACTCTGATAGCTAACACTATGTTTATCAATCCCTCTGATATGTCCCACTGTGTTTATCCATCCTTCTGAAAGCTCCCATTGGTTTACCAATTCATCTCCCAGGTCCCATTATATTGATCAATCTTGCTAATAACCTGTGAGGTATTCAATCCCTCTGATAGGCCCCAGGTGCTTTTGTCAATCCCTCTGAGCGTTGCCAGTTCTTTTATCAATCGATCTAATATGTGCCTGTATTTTATCAATCCCTCTGATAGTTCCAGTGTGTTTATTTAAACCCTCTGATAAGTCCCAATGTTCTTATTTATCACTCTGATAGGCTCCACTACGTTTAACCTTTGAAGGTCCCATTGGGCTTATCAATGTCTTTGAAAGGTCCCAGTTAATTTAACCATCACTCTGACAGGTAGCAGTGTGTTCATCAATCACTCCGACAGGCCCCAGTTTGATTTACATTACTCTGATAAGTCCCACTCTGTTTATCTATCACTCTCATCGATACCAGTGTGTTTATCAATTCCTCTGCGATGACTCTGTTTGATTCAAACCACTCTGATGAATCCTAGTTTGTTTATCAATCCCTCTGATAGGTCCGAGTGTGTTTTTCAGAATCCTAGGATCACGTATGCTTTTGCAACAGCCGTCTCAACCTGCCCTGCCACCTTCAAAGATTTTTACACCCAGGTCTCTCTGTTCATGCAACCATTTTAGAATTGTACCATTCAGTTTATTTTGCCACTCCTCATTCTTCCTGCCAAACTGCATCACTTCGCACTTCTCTGCATTAAATTTCATCCGTCTTGTGTCCGCCCATTTCACCAGCATATGTATGTTCTCTTGAAGTTTATCAATGTCCTCCTTACTGTTCAGTACACTTCCAAGTTTTGGGTCATCTGCAAGTTTTGAAATTGTGCCCTGTACAGACAAATCCAGTCATTAATATATATCAATAAAGCAGTTTTCTACGTACCGACCCGTGGGGAACACCACTGCACACCTCCCTCCAATCTGAAAAACAACCGCTCACGACGACTCAGTTTCCTGTCACACAGCCAATTTCGTATCCATGCTGCTCCTGTCCATTTTATTCCATGGGGTTCAGTTTTATTGACAGGCCTATTATGTGGCGCCTTTTGAAAGTCCATACAGACAACATCAACCACATCCCCTCATCAACCCTCTCTGTTCAAGAATCAAAAATCCTAATTAAGCACGTTAAAAACGATTTGCTTTTAATAAATCCATGTTGGCTTTAATTTATTAATCCACACTTGCCCAAGTACATATGAACATGAGAAATAGGAGCAGGAGTAGGCCAATGGGCCCCACGAGCCTGCTCCGCCATTCAATACAATCATGGCTGATCTGATCCGAACCTCAAATCTAAATTCATGTCCAATTTCCTGCCCGCTCTCCGTAACGCCTATTTCCCTTTACTTCTAGGAAACTGTCTATTTCTGTTTTAAATTTATTTAATGATGTTTCCTGGGGCTGCAAATTCCACAGACAGACTACTCTCCGAGTGAAGAAGTTTCTCCTCATCTCAGTTTTGAAAGAGCAGCCCCTTATTCCAAGATTATGCCCCTTGTTCGAGTTTCACACATCCTTAGGATCATCCTTACCGCATCCACCCGATCAAGCCCCTTCACAATCTTAAATGTTTCAATAAGATCGCCGCTCACTCTTCTGAACTCCAAAGAATAGAGTCCCAATCTACTCAACCTCTCCTCATATGTCCACACCCTCATCACCGGGATTAACCGAGTGAACCTTCTTTGTACTGCCTCGAGAGAAAGTATGTCTATTCTTAAGTATGGGTACCAAAACTGTATGCAGTATTCCAGGTGCGGTCTCAACAATACCTTATATAACTGCAGCAATACCTCCCTGTTTTTATATTCTATCCCCCTAGCAATAAAAGCCAACATTCCGTTCGCCTTCTTGATTACCTGCTGCACCTGCATGCTAACTTTTTGATTTTCTTGCACGAGGACCCCCAGATCCCTTTGTACGGCAGTACTTTCCACTTCATCGCCTTTCAGATAATAACTTGCTCTCTGATTTTTCCTGCCAAAGTACATAACTTCTCATTTTCCAATATTGTAGTGCATCTGCCAAATCTCCGCCCAATCACCCAACCTGTCTATATCCCCTTGTAGGTTTCTTATGTCCTCCTCACTGTCTACTTTCCCTCCCATCTTTGTATCATCTGCAAACGTTGATATGTTACACTCGGTCCCCTCCTCCAAATCATTAATATAGATTGAAAAGAGTTAGGGACCCAGCACCGAACCCTGCGGAACACCACTGGCTACTGGTTGCCAGTCCGAGAATGTACCATTTATCCCAACTCTCTGCTTCCTGTTCGATAACCAATCCTCCACCCATGCCAGAATATTACCCCCAATCCAGTGATTCTTTGTCTTGATCAATAATCTTTTATGTTGCACCTTGTCGAATTCCTTCTGGAAGTCTAAATACACTACGACCACTGGTTCCCCTTTATCCACCCTGTACGTTATGTCCTCAAATAACTCAAGAAAATTTGTCAGACATGACTTCCCCTTCATAAAGCCATGCTGACTTTGTCCCATTAAATTATGTTGTTCCAAATGATCCACGACTGCCTGCTTAATAATTGACTCCAAAATTTTACCCACAACAGATGCTAGGCTAACTGGTGTATAATTTCCAGCCTTCTGCCTACTACGCTTTTTAAATTAGGTTGTTACATTAGCAGTTTTACAATCTGCCAGGACCTTTGCCGAGTCCAGAGAATTTAGGAAAATTATTACCAAAGCATCCACAATCCTTACTGCGACTTCCCTCAAGACCCGAGGATGTACATTGCCACATAAAACATTATTGCTCAAGATAAAGAATCACTGGATTGTGGGTTATATTCTGGAATGGATGGAGGATTGGTTATCTAACAGGAAGCAGAGAGTTGGGATAAATGGTACATTCTCGGACTGGCAACCAGTAGCCAGTGGTGTTCCGCAGGGGTCGATGCTGGGTGCCCAAATCTTAACAATCTCCATTAACGATTTGGAAGAGGGGACCGAGTGTAACATATCAAAGTTTGCAGATGATACAAAGTTGGGAGCGAATGTAGACAGTGAGTCGGAAATAAAAAACCTACAAGGGGATATAGACGGGTTGGGTGAGTGGGCGGAGATTTGGCAGATGCAATACAATATTTGAAAATGTGCGGTTATGCACTTTGGCAGGAAAAAATCGGAGAGCAAGTTATTATCTGAAAGGCGAGAAACTGGAAAGTACTGCAGTACAAAGGGATCTGGGGGTCCTAGTGCAAGAAAATCAAAAGGTTAGTATGCAGGTGCAGCAGGTGATCAAGAAGGCCAACGGAATGTTGTCTTTTATTGCTAGGGGGATGGAATATAAAAACAGGGAGGTATTGCTGCAGTTATATAAGGTATTGTTGAGACCGCACCTGGAATACTGCATACAGTTTTGGTCTCCATACTTAAGAAAAAACATACATGCTCTTGAGGCATTACAAAGACGGCTCACTCGGTTAATCCCGGGAATGCGGGGGCGGACATGTGAGGAGAGCTTGAGTAGATTGGGAATCTACTTATTGGAGTTCAGAAGAATGAGAGGCGATCTTATTGAAACATATAAGATTGTGAAGGGTCTTGATCGGGTGGATGCGGTAAGGATGTTCCCAAGGATGGGTGAAACTGGAACGAGGGGTCAAAATCTTAGAATAAGGGGCTGCTCTTTCAAAACTGAGATGAGGAGAAACTTCTTCACTCAGATCGTTGTAGGTCTGTGGAATTTGCTGCCCCAGGAAGCCGTGGAGGCTACATCATTAAATAAATTTAAAGCAGAAATAGACAGTTTCCTGGAAGTAAAGGGATTTAGGGGTTAAGGGGAACGGACAGGAAATTGGACATTAATTTAGATTTGAGGTTAGGATCAGATCAGCCATGATCTTATTGAATGGCGGAGCAGGCTCGAGGGGCCGATTGGCCTACTCCTGCTCCTATTTCTTATGTTCTTATGTTCTTATGTAAGCTATCAGGTCCTGGGGATTTATCCGTCTTGAGTCCCATTAATTTATTGAGAACCAATTCCTTAGTGATTTGAATCGTGTTTAACTCCTCCACCCCCGCCCCCCCTCGAGCCCCCTCTTTGTCTAGTGTTTGGATATTTTAGTGTGCTCTACCGTAAAGACTGAAACAAAATATTTGTTCAGCATTTGTGCCATCTCCATGTTTCCCACCATTAATTTCCCGGTCTCATCCTCTAAGGGAACTATGTTTGCCTTAGCCACTCTTTTTCTTTTTTTATAACTATAGAAACTCTTGCCATCTGTTTTTATATTTTTTGATAATTTATTTTCATAATCTGTCTTCCCTTTCTTAATCAATTCTTCAGTTACTTTTTGCTGTCTTTTGAAGACTTCCCAATCTTCTATCCTCCAATTAAGTTTGGCTACCTTGTACGTCCTTATTTTTAGTCGGATACTATCCTTAATGTCTTCACTTAGCCACGGATGGCTGCCATTTCTTTTACACCCTTTTTTTCCTCAGTGGAATATATATTTTTTGAAAGTTGTAAAATAACTGCTTAAATGAACAACATGCTCATCTACCGTCTTTCCCTTTAATCTATTTTCCCAGTCCACTGTAATCAATTCCGCTCTCTTACGATCATAGTCTCCTTCATTCAAGCTCAGTACGCTAGTTTGAGAACCAAATTTCTCACCCTCTAATTGGATATGGAATGCAACCATGTTATGGTCACTCATTCCGAGGGGATCCTTAACTAGGACATTATTAATTAATCCTGGCTTATTACACAGGACCAGGTCCAAGGTTGCTTGCGACCTTGTAGGGATTAAATTATTGCCCACCATCTATTAAAGTGATGAAATTACTGCCCAACCTCCATTAAAGGGATTATATTACTGCACACCATCCATTACAGAGGTTAAATTACTGCACACCACCCATTGAAGAGATAAAATATATGCCCATCAGCCATTAAAGATGTTAAATTACTGCACGCCACCCATTAAAGAGATCAAATAAATGCCCATCAGCCATTAAAGAGGTTACATTACTGCTCACCACCAATTAAAGAGACAAATTACTGCTCAACAGCCATAAGGAGACTAAATAACTGCACGCCACCCATTAAAGAGATTACATTACTGCCCACCGCTATTTAAAGAGATTAAATTGCTCCCCATCATCAATTAATGAGATTAAATTACTGCACACGAACAAGTAAAGAGATTAAATTGCTGCATAACGTCCATTAATCAGATTAAATTACTGCCCACCATCCATTAAAGGGGCTAAATTACTCACCAGCGCCCATTAAAGAGATTGAATTACTGCCCACCACACATTAGATTAAATTACAGCCCACGATCTTTAAATAAATTAAATTATGCCCACCATCCAATAAAGGGATTACATTGCTCTCTACCACGCATTAAATTGAATACATTACTGCCAAACACCCATTAAAGAGATTAAATTACTGCCCACCATCCATTATAGAGATGAAATTAATGCACACCATCGATTAAAGAGATTAAATTACTGCCCACCATCCATTATACAGATGAAATTACTGCCCAGCATCCATTAAAGAGATTAAATTACTGAACACCATCGATCAAAGAGATTAATTTACTGCCCACCGCCCATTAAAACATTAAATTACTGCACACGCTCCATTAAATGGAATAAATTACTGCATACAACCCATTGAAGAGACTAAATTCCTGCACACCATCCATTCAAGGGATTATATTACTGCCCACCAAACATTAAAGAGATTAAATTACTGCCCACCATCCATTAAAGAGAATAAATTACTGCATACAACCCATTAAAGAGACTAAATTACTGCAAACCATCCATTCAAGGGATTATATTACTGCCCACCACCCATTAAAGAGAATAAATTACTGCCCACTACCCATTAAAGAGATTAAATTACTGCCCACGATGAATTAAGTAGATTAAATTACTGTACACCACCCATTAAAGGGATTAAATTATTAGCCAGCGCCCATTGAAACATTACATTTCTGCCCACCACACATTAAAAAGATTAAATTACTGACCACCGTCCATTAAAGAGATTGTATTACTGCCCACCACCAATTAAAGAGATTAAATTACAGCCCACCATCCATTAAAGTAATTAAATTACTGCCCACCATGCATTAAAGGGATTAAATTGCTGCCCAACACCCATCAAAGTGATTAAATTACTGCCCAACACCCATTAAAGGGATTACATTTCTGCCCACCACCCATTAAATAGATTAAATTACTGCCCAACATCCATTAAAGAACATAAGTAATCGGAGCAGGAGTAGGCCAATCCGCCCCTCGAGCCTGCTCCGCCATTCAATAAGATCATGGCTGATCTGATCCTAACCTCAAATCTAAATACATGTCCAATTTCCTGCCCGCTCCCCGTAACCCCTAATTCCCTTTACTTCTAGGAAACTGTCTATTTCTGTTTTAAATTTATTTAATGACGTAGCTTCCACAGCTTCCTGGGGCAGCAAATTCCACAGATCTACTACCCTCTGAGTGAAGAAGTTTCTCCTCATCTCAGTTTTGAAAGAGAAGCTCCTTATTCTAAGATTATGCCCCTTGTTCTAGTTTCACCCATCCTTCGGAACATCCTTACCGCATCCACCCGATCAAGCCCCTTCACAATCTTATATGTTTCAATAAGATCGCCTCTCATTCTTCTGAACTGCAATGGGTAGAGTCCCAATCTACTCAACCTCTCCTAATATGTCCATCCCCTCATCCCCTGGATTAACCGAGTGAACCTGCTTTGTACTGCCTCGAGAACAACTATGTCTTTTCTTAAGTATGGACACCAAAACTGTATGCAATATTCCAGGTGCGGTCTCACCAATACCTTATATAACTGCAGCAAAACGTCCTTGTTTTTATATTCTATCCCCCTAGCAATAAAAGCCAACATTCCGTTGGCCTTCTTGATCACGTGCTGCACCTGCATACTAACTTTTTGATTTTCTTGCACTAGGACGCCCAGATCCCTTTGAGCTGCAGAACCTTCCAGTTTCTCGCCATTAAGATAACAACTTGCTCTCTGATTTTTCCTGCCAAAGTGCATAACCTCACATTTTCCAATATTGTCTTGCATCTTCCAAATCTCCGTCCACTCACCCAACCTGTCCAGATCCCCTTGTAGGTTTGTTATGTCCTCCTCACTCTCTACTTTCCCTACCATCTTTGTATTATCTGCAAACTTTGATATGTTACACTCGGTCCCCTCCTCCAAA